>NW_009197005.1:1530-6708 GCF_000690835.1 Fulmarus glacialis | reverse complement strand
TTCCTGCTTGATACCAAGGTGACAGTTGGTCTATTAGATTTAATAAAACCAGCTGCTCTAAATCCTAGCATAGATTTCCTCTTTGTTATTACAGGATGGTACTTGTTAGCCAAGCAAAACCCAAGGACTCACCTGTTTATGTGAGCAATGGATGAACAGACTAGACTGCAGGATTGGGCCTCAAATTCGCAGAGCTATAGTTATATTTTCTTTAATTATGCACTAGTGTGATGGAGGCAGCCTATGCACAAACCAGATAACGCTACTCTTCTTCCTGCAGTTTAATTTCTTGGCAATTAAAACGGGTGTGTTTGAGAACAACAAGAATTAGGAAAAACCACTTAAAAGCCCAGCCCTTCTAAAATCAGTGTCTGAATGGTTAATGAACAGTGAATCTTAGCTAGGAGCACCACCATGCTCCTATAACTGTTGTACACTTTTGATTTTAATAATAATAATAAAATATTACTGAAGCTGGAGATACTCCACTGCAGTTAAAGCATGGTTATTTAGCAAACAATTACTTCCAAAATAAACTGCTGAAAACCTGCTGTGCTTCAGCATCTGCCAAATTGAGTTCCTCCTGTCTCCCCTCTTTCCAGATGCCCTCTGTGTTGCTTACTTTACCTCTTGGCACACGCCAGTGCAGTGACATGTGACGAGGTGAGGCTTAGGGCAGTTCCTAGTCATTGCTTCCAGAACCGGAAAGAGCTGGGACTCCTCCACAGTCCCGAACAACAGCAACCTGCAATGGTGGAGCTGCAGCAGCTGAGAATTTGCTCCCCAGGCATCATACAGATACTTGCTGATCCCAGAAAGTCACAGAACAAGAAAGCCTGGTTGCAGGCACAGGAATCCCACCTGTTAGGTGTTTCATTACAGAAGTGTGTGTTGGAAGACTTGGACATTCATTCCTTGATTATAAGATATGTCTCTCGCACAGGGGAACACTGAGAAAGCTTTTCTGGCCTAATCACAAGAACCACACATGCCTGTTTATCTCAGTGCTCCACTCCCAGCTGCTACACCCAATTCATTGAACTCACCTGCTTCAGCTACATTTATACCTCGAAGAAGTTTACATCTGCCCTAGCTGGAGATCTAAACTTCTGAAATCCATAGGCAAAGTGGTGATTGGTTCAAATGCGCTTTTATATATGCATCTTGATGTAAGTATAGACAGTCTTTGGCCATATTCATCTCCCATATAAATAGGTGCAGAAATGGGCATGAAGCAGGAAAAGCAGTTAACAAGAAAAGAGAAAATAGAATAGTTGTGCCACATGTAAGATCTTTAATAGTTCTTTTTATTGCTGCAACTCCAACCCTTTTGTCTAAGCTATTGACACAAAGGGGATCAAAAAAGGGTTTTTAAGAACACAGCAGGTTCATTGGCACCATTTAAGAATTTGGCTCGAGAAGTAAAACCACTGTTCATGCCACAGCTGGCCTTGGTTCATTGGTTTTGCTACATTACCAAATCCTTTTGCTAAAGAAAAAGAATTCTAATTCTATGTAATTGCAGTATTGCCTTGACCCTTGAAGTCCATGGAGCTCTTCCAGGACTACATGAGTGCAAAGCAGAAGAAGAATGTAAAAACTGTTACGATGTTGGTGCTTAAAACAGAGAGCTATATTTGCTGAAGGCTTCTGTGATGCTCTGGACTGAAGATAAAAAAGCAGTATATGCATAAACCAGTTTCAAACACATGATGAAATTTCCCATCTTACCCACTTATGTCCTAAATCAGTAATTTTCTAGTCTGTATGGCTTATCAGAGGATTTCTGGAGTAGCATTTTACCTGCATAAATTCCATTAGCTGTATCCATGAAAAGCCACTTCTAAAACAGTGTTACATCAATGAGTTTCTCCCAAATAGGTTAAAGTGAAACAATGGAAATTAAACACAAAGTCCATAGTCAGTAGCAGAGCTGCAAAGAGTATGCTAAGGGTCCTGGCGCCTAGATGCAGCAGGCCGGACCATGACAACTCCCCCAGCTGAAAACCACTCTAATTAGTTAGCTGTCAATCACAAAGTAGGACATAAAGTTCTTCTCAGCAGTTAGTGGACATTAGCCACTTATCTAATGTTATCTGTAGAAAATTATGTGATTCATTCTCAGAATTAGAATTAGGAAACTATTGGATTTCACTGAATCAGTCTGTGGTCCCATGTACTCCAAAGCATGCCATGCCTACTCTCCGTCTCCTTCTGTCTGAAGGATTGTGTTTCTCAGTGTACCCAACAACATCTACTGACTCCCACAGGTAGCCTCAATGCAAAATCTCTCTCTTGAGAGCGAGGGAACTATTCCACATTTACAATTGACTCTAAGGAGAAATAAAAATTCAGATTCCATCTCTAGAAGACCATTTCCCAGTTACACCATTTCAGCTTTTGTTCTCATACTGCATGGTTTTCAAGCACAATTTATCAATTGTGATATATCTTATAATTTCCCATAATCAATCAGACTTGTGGATGTTTGCCCTCTTCAATATTTCCCAAGGAGTTTAAATGGTTTTAGTTGGTGTGGAACAAAACACACATGGATATCTGATATAAATCATTATGGCCTTTGACCAAAACATATGTTTTAGCTGTGGGCTTGTTTTCCTATGGCTAGCCATTTTTTCCCATTACATATAGCAGAAAGGAAGCACAGGCTTCATTTGCTGAGAAGCAATTTTCTTATAAATCAGGCCAAAACACAGTGGCTCGGCTTCCTCAACTAGGATCTTCAGGTCTGCACTGCAACCAGACATGTCCCAGGCACCATCTGTCCATCTGTGCAAATGTCAGCACAGTCACTCCACTGTAGCCAGGATGTCTTGAGAAAACAGTTCTCAGTCACAAAGTTCTAACGATAATTATAACGGGTCCATAGCTCAAAAAAATGAGAACATACATCTATAAGGACAGAAAATTGACACATGGGAAGTGTAAGGTGTTATAAATACAGTTGCTGGCATTAGCACAACGTGTTATATTCTGAAAAGCAAAGCATAGCAAATACGTCTTTTGAAAACACAAAAGCAAAAACTTTGCCGTTACTCACTGATGTTTCTAAGCTATTTATGCTCAGTCCAGCTCCTGTCAGTTTATCACGGGCTGCATGTTTTCATTGCAATCTACTGCACAGCATCACTCCAGCTCAGCTGGCATTTGTGTTGTGAGAAAATAAGATGGATTTCACTAATTTGCTTCACTCCTACCATACATCAATTCCTATACATAGAACCCCCTTTCTCTCTGTAATGTTGGTGGGATGGTAGTGGTGGGCCAACTTCAACACCTCACTCATGCAGCTCCTCCTCTGCTTAGGCACCTGTCAGCCCCCATGTTTTTGGTGCAAAATGCACCATTTTTCAGGCCTGAACATTTCACTGGAATGGCTTATGTCTTGTCCACCAAATATCACAGCAGGGAAGGGAGAAAGATCAGATGGCCTTACTAATAGGGCTTTATTTTGAAAAGTCTTCCAGGTGCATCTGGGGCCTCCAGAACACTCTCCCTGTGGTTATGTTGAAGTGGCTGAGGAAGGTGAGCTAACCAGATTCTGGAGTACTTATTTTACTTCTATTTATTACAGCTGAGGCACGTCACAGGCATATATAGTCATTCCAGTGCAGTTTTCTCATCACTGATGGCAGAAAAGAAAGAACAATGAAACGTGAACAACACAACGATATGTTTTTTAAATAAGAAGCAAAGACTTTTCAAGACTAGATACCATATAAATCGCTATTAGCAAATCTGTATACCAACCAAAGATGTATACTAACAATACACTCCAAATAAATGCCTGGGCATTTAAGCTAAATCTTGTTTGGCACAGTGCAGGTTGGAGCTCCAGATGGACGTAAGCCTGGGGGGAAAGACACGTCTGCCTACAGAGTAATTGTTAATAATGAAGTGAGATTTTATATCGTCTTCCCCCATTCTGCATCTTTATCAATGGGTTCTACCTTCCCTTTTTCACACAGGGGTCACATTACTTCACCTGTTACTTTCACTGGTTGATTAAACAAGCTAAGCAATTACCTGTTTGTACCCCTGATCTATTAGGGCAGGTCTCATTGCGAGACCTCTGCAGCTGATCAGCTGCACAGAACATTCTCACTCTACAGCTCTCAGGACTAAAATTCCTAAACTACATATAAATTTATTCTTCCAGTTAATAGTCAGATTATGCGTTCTGATTAGTGACGTTAGCAATTTTACAGGAAAGGTGGGAAATTTCTGTCATGATATGTTTACATGACTTCATACAAACCCACATACATACACATACATTCTTTAATACATTATTTTAACGTAATATTGCTAATTCTCCCTATGCTTTGACACTGCATCTGAGTCAGACCAAAGTCCAGACATGATGTCTGCTTCCTGTTTGCTGTTACACATTGCTGCTATGGCGAAATAGTTGACAACAGAGAAGAGAGTCTTTGAAGTGTTCTGACAATCTCTGTCAAGAAGATCCCAGAAGCATGGATAAACTTTTTTCTCTCCCAGGCCTCACAGCTTAAAGTACCAAAGGGTTCACTGCTGTTACCCTTCTTATTCAAAACCCATATGAAACCACTAGAAGATATTGTGAAATGGCATAAGCTACAATGTCATCAATATCCTGATGACACCAAGCTCTATGTATCCTTTTCATTGAAGCCATATGTTACAGCTTCCTTGTGTCTGGCAGAGATAAGACATGGATGAAAGCCAGTTGGCTGAGGCTTTCTCTAGATAAGATGAAGGTAGTGTATGGGTTTGGCAAGGGAAAAGTGTTTTGAGTTGACAAAAATATGCTTTCAAAGTTGAGGGAGATTCCCTTTGTCAAAATGCACAAGGTGTGCCTGCTGCAGCATGGACTTATGGTGCTGGTTTTGGGTGGGATAGAGTTAATTTTCTTCATAGTAGCTAGCATGAGGCTGTGTTTTGGATTTGTGCTGAAAACAGTGTTGATAACACAGGGATGTTTTAGTTATTGCTGAGCAGTGCTTACACAGAATCAAGGCCTTTTCTGCTTCTCACCCCACCCCACTAGCAACTAGGCTGGGGGTGCACAAGAAGCTGGGAGACAACACAGCCAGGACAGCTGTCCAAAGGGATATTCCATACTGTAATGACGTCATGCTCAGCATATAAAGCTGGGGGAAGAAGAAGGAAGGGGGG
>NW_009197005.1:0-1311 GCF_000690835.1 Fulmarus glacialis | reverse complement strand
TCCCGGAGATGGCTGAACACCTGCCTGCCGATGGGAAGTAGTGAATGAATTCCTTGTTTTGCTCTGCTTGTGCAAGTGGCTTTTGCTTTATTTATTAAACTCTTTATCTCAGCTCACGAGTTTTCTCACCTTTACTCTTCTGATTCTCTCCCCATCTCATCGCTGGGGAGTGAGCGAGCGGCTGTGTGGGGCTTAGTTGCCAGGGTTATACCACGACAGTCCTTCTTGGCACCCAACATGGGGCTCAAAGGGTTCGAGATAATGAAAGATTTTATTGGAATGTGCTAGATCGAATTTATAGCTGTTATTGCTGTTTAGCTATTAATCGGCAAGCTTCTGTGCTTGCCATGGGGCTTGCTTGCCTTACTGTATATTAGAGTCTAGTGCTCATTAGTGGCTGCTTTTTGCTTTTGCTGCTTGCTGTACAGCTTACCATCCTACTGTGCTGTGCCTGGGAACATTTTGAAACAGCAATGGCCACGCGCCTGGGCAGGCAGATGGCCAGGGCATCGCTGCTGTTTCTGTGCTGCTGTACTGGACAGGCTGGAACTCCAGTGTGAACTCGAGTCAAAGGGACTGTGACCTGTGGGTGAGTTCACATGGGATCAGGACACCCCGAAGCGTCTGTGGCCATGGATAAGCCCAGAGCAGATACACCTCGAAGCGTCTGTGGCCGTGGTTATGTCTGTGCCACAGCAGGTATACCTCTGAAGGGATTGTGGCCCAAGGATAAGTCCACGCTGGAGAAGGTACACCTCGAAGCATCTGTGGCTGTGGATAAGTCCATGCTGCAGCAGGTACTCCCTGAAGCATCAGTGGCTGTGCATGAGGTCATGCTGGAGCACCTCAAAGCTTGCAGCCATGGATAAGCCCAGGACAGAGCAGGTACACCCCTGGAGGGATTGCAGCCATGGGTAACGCCATGTTGGAGCAAGTTTACTTCTGAAGGGACTGTGGCTGTAGGTAAGGCCACACTGGAGCAGGTATACCTCTGAAGGCATTGTGGCCCATGGAGAAGGCTACACTGGAACAGGTGCACCTCAAAGTGACTGTGGCTATGGATAAACCTATGCCACAGCAGCTATACCCCTGGAGACACTGTGGCTCATAGATAAGGCTCCATTTGGAGCAGGTACACCCCTAAGGGACTGCAGTCTGTGGATAAGTCCAAGTTGGAGCAGGGGCAAGGGCCATGCGGCAGCAGGTACGCCCTGAAGCATCAGTGGCTGTGCATGAGGTCATGCTGGAGCACCTCAAAGCTTGCAGCCATGGATAAGCCCAGGACAGAGCAGGTACACCCCTGGAGGGATT
>NW_009197004.1:24833-44656 GCF_000690835.1 Fulmarus glacialis | reverse complement strand
ACTCTTCCCCAAGCCTGTAGCATTGCATATGATATATATTGTTTTTCATGAGTTTTCATTAGTCAAAAACACTACTTACAACATGCCTTCTTACAGCTTCTTGCTGCTTACTTATTTGTGTTCCCCGAGAGAAAAACCCAACCTAAGAAAGCCTGCTGGCATCAAGACATAGATCTCTATTTATACAAATGTATGTTTTTCTAAATATCATTTATTATACATTTCTGGAGGATGACGTTAACTGACTCCAGTTTGAGGCCTGTACTCTCCTAGGAGGAGGAGGGGTTTCAGCATCATGCATCAAATGTTAATAATGTTTTACATTCCAATTAATTTATTGACTTTTGAAGAATTTTTACTTGAACTGTATCTAAAATGGCACCTTCAAGATTTCTCACTGCCATGTAATGGAATTGTATTTGCTTTTTTTAAAACAGTGAATAAACCTGTCTTACAGTGGATGCTGAATGATATTTTGCAATAGATGTGAACAAAATTAGTCCCCAATCTTGAAACCAGTTGTTGATTGGCGCGGAGGGAGGGGTTGCTACTATGCTTTCATTCTGAAACTTCATTTTTAGCCACACTGCAGAACTCTGTCAAAACGAGCTTTTTGACCAGGACTTTTCCTATTCACTTCTAAACTCAGCAAATTTTACATTGAAGTTACTGAGATCAAATCAATTTGGGTTCCAGCAATGCTATTAAGATCCCCAATTACTACAGTCAGATTCTGACTCTCAAATCCCTTTTGCAAAGCTCACATTTTAGGACACTTCCATTCAGCTCTACTGAATACAGAGCCTCAGCAGGCTTTGTACTTGCAAACATAAAATAAGAATTCACAGTCCTTTTAAAACAAGGTACATCACTATCTTCAAACTAAAAGGCATTGCAAGTTTTCTCTTTCTGCAGGCAGGCCCTTTAACATTTGTCCCTCAGTTGCTTGCTTTTTAGGAGAAATTAAAAAAAGAGAAGAAAAAAGGAACATCTGTGGGAACAGCTGCACAAATATTGCATCTGCCAGAGATAAGATTTCTTTCTAGCATCCACGATTTCTTGGTTTGTGTTTTGCAAGACCACTTAGTAGTGGATAACCACAGTGACTATCCATGCATCTGACACGCAATTTTGATCTCAATCATGGATAAGAGGTAAAAGCTCAACACAAGCCCACCATAGAGAGACACAAACACACACACAGAGAAAACAACCAGAAAGCCAAACCCTTGAAGGGAGTGTCTAGGCTCCACCATATAAAAGCTTATACAGCAAATAAGCTGCTTGCTCTGACTTCCTGTGGACAATCAAAATACCATGGTAGGTAGTTTATAAGTATAAGCAGATGTACAGCACAGCTTTTTCCTTCATCGTTATCTCACGTTTAACAACAACACTAAGACCCCAAATTACTCAGCACACTTTCCAAGACAATACTTCGATAATTAGGCAATGATATCATTAAATAAATAGATTTCCAGAAGTCTGTCTTCATCTCCTAGAGACATGTCTGCATTTTCATGCTTGTCTTCAAATTGCAGCGATCTATTATGCTCCGACAGGAAGCATTAAGAATGAGTTTTATCATGTTTTGTGCTATATATTGATAACTGTAATTCTTATTTCCCAGTCCAAGCCCAAGTAGGTAAGGTGAATATGATTAGCACTCCATTACAGTAATAATCAACTAAATTAAAGTAGCCAGTTCTAAATACACACAGCCATGGTGGCAACAAGTTTTTGGAGCTATTGTAGAATGCAGAGTTCCTCAAGGTTTACGGATTTACTGAAACTTTTTTCTCCCAAAATACTGAAAGAATTATTAACCATTTTGGCTGTGGGGGTAGTTGCCACACCCAGATGATCCACAGAGTAGGATTTGAAGAATGAGAAGCAAAGCTAATTGTCTGTAGCCTCTGCATTATTTTTTTTCTCAAGCAACTCAAGAGGGGCCTTAAGCATACTTTAAGTCACCCTTGATTGTAGTGCTCTCCCATTTGCTAAACAGTCATTTAGCACATTGGGATTGTCAGAGCACGGTAGCACTTCAGCTTCTTGGTTTTCCACCTGTACAGTGCCAGCTGTCAAGCAGGGTATGTAGAGAAAGACTCCCTACTTCAATAAGCTCCAGCATGCTTCAGGGGGTCTGCTCCACTTGAATTCATGTGATCCACTCTTGTGATTCATTTTCTAAATACTCATCCTGTAAGATTGTGCCTACACATCCCCATAGCACTACTTGGAAACAAGGTTGTGTTCTTTAAAAATCAAAAGCACAAAGATTCATCATAACTTTCTTTGCAACACCAGCCCTCATCCTTCCTTATGTCCACACATTTCCAACTGAAGAAGGCAAGCCTTCACGTATAGCAGACCACGGTCTGCTGTGGTCATTAAGCTCTTTTACATCAAGCCCCAAACAGAGTATCAGATGGGTTTTTTTCCCCTACGTAAGTAACACCCAAACAAAAGAGGGTAAAAATGAACAAATGGATGGCTACAATGGGACAGAAAGAGTCCACCCAGCCCAGCATCCCGTCTCCAACTGTGACTAAAGTAAAAGCTCAGGGACAAGCAGGATAATTAAGACAAGCACACAATAATACTTTCAGCTAGCTACCCCTTAAAACAGGGTTTTCCCTTTACTAACCACAACATTTTCTGGCAAGTACTTGTGCATCTTAATTACACCTTATTTACATCTTGTGCACAGTACTACCTCCTTTCATTGGTTTTGAGCCTGCCACCATCACTCCTGGATACACCCTGGGATTCCTGTACTGGAAAATAAGGGAAGAATTGGCCTTTGCTCACCCTTTCCCTGCCACTTGTTAATGCAGTTTTCTCAGTCATCTCATCTCCAGGCTGAAAAGTTCCTTCCTGCTTTGCTGTTTCTTGGACAGAAGCTGTGCTGTGTCCTTGACCATTCTTGTCTCCCTTTTTAAAACTTTTTCCAGCTTAAGCTGCAAACTACTAGCACTTCTGGGCAGCAAGGAACTCTCCTGGTTTCACGTCTACCCTTCTTCACATTTTTCTTCTCACAACAGAGGATGTGGTAGCTGGGGGAGGTTAAAGAAACAGCTAGAAAGGCAGCTTATGGAAAATCTAGGATGCTGCCACTGGAGCTGATGTCAGGTCATTTGAGTAAGGATTAAATGGAAGGCTACTTTCTCTGCCTACTGAAGGAGCACTTTACCTCTTTACAAAACAGGGAAATAGCTCAAAATATGGAAATAGCCAACACATATTGGCCCAGACCACACTAACCCAGGAAAAAGCATGTTTGGTTCTCCCAATTAGTGACATCTAGAGGGATCTTACTGCCTCCCAGACACAGGCAAATTGCTGGGTTTTTGCATTTTACTTTTTATAACACATCATGATTGTTCAATTTGGCAGGCCAAGAACATCAGTCCAGTTAAAATTCAATCTGCTCTAAAAGCAAAGGCAGATGTGGGAAAAGGATGACAGGAACACACCAGTTACTTCTTGGAAGTAACAGACATGAAAAATGTCTTCACTGAAGAGTTACTAATCATAACTGCTATTATACGAAATTGCACACAACTAAATACAGGAAAATGAAAAGTATCTCATTACAAGAAACTATATAAACATTGCCATGGAATTCAACACGTGTTGCTGAAGTTTGTCTCATTGAGCCATAGAGCATGAAAGCCCCTCCAAACTAACCAGTACAACAGTAAACAACACAAATTTGTTAAAGTTAAAAGCACTGAGCTCTGGCTTGGTGGAGCATGACATTTTCATCATGAAAGCCCAATGAAACAAGAGCTGAGCCAGGCAGACAAAATTAATTCAGACAGTTAACTGGTAAGTCAAAAACCATGACCGTAAACAAAAAAGCATTATGCTGCAGGTGGTTTCTAGTCGCAGGGAAACTATCTTATTTTGCAGTTTAGCCAATGACTTGGAAGAAAAAAGAAAAAAAAAAAAGATCATGACCGAAAGACTGTGCAGGTGACAAGTACCAAGGAAGCCATGAATTACAAAGAGGAGGCAACTCACAGACAGTCGTCTGTGCACCAGCCTGTGTGTTCTTGCTCAACAAACCCACAAATTGTGAAGAACTGACAGTACCTGAGTGCATCCTCCTGAAGGAAAAACGGAGGTCCCTGTTCAACACAACAGCCTAATCTCTAGTGTCATCACAAGACTATTGAACAAGGAAAAAGAAAGTATAAAGATCATTGTGCCTCTGGATTTTACAGGACCACACCCTAAGAATTACCTCCAGCAGTGGTATTCAAACATCTAGAAGCATTTTGGAAAACTGGAAACCATTTTAAAAAGGTTGGAATAATTAAAGAATGGGAGAACGTAATGAAGGAACTCTATTTTCCACTTTTACAAAGAGAAGGTAAAGAATAAGGTAGTAACTCCAGAGGGAGCAGAAATTTGGATAGAGAAGGCTATTAAACATACAAAGGGCTAATAAGAACCAGACCTAACAAAGACTGTCAAATAAAACAAGCAGTAAAGCACATAATTTAACACTGATGATAATTACACCAAGTGAATATATTGCAGAGCATTGAGAGTCTATCAAGTGACTTTCTGTTAGCAAAACAGGATATTTTTCGAAAATAAGTGATCTAGCTAATAATGGGAGCTAATCAAGGACCCTTAAGGTTCATTTTGGATTCGTAATCAATTAAATACAAAATAAATTTACCATCCACACTTTGATCACCCAAATGTAACTGGCAACATGGTGAAGTAGAAGGAAAGAGTCAGGAAATGTAGAAGAAGCTGCAGAATAGGAAGAAGTTTCTCAGCATGCAGCTCCTCACACCAAGATCAGCCACCTGCAGACTGGCTGCCACAGCTGGCTTGCAGGCACATCCTGGGGGTACCTATTGAACGTGAAGATGACAAAACCATGAGGCTTGGGAGGCATCAGCTGCTGGCTGTCCTACTGAGGTTGGGACACTGCAGGGACCAAAGTGAGCTGCTTCCTAACACCATCCAGCTGCTTCTAGGAGCTAATGCACAGTCATACTGGCTCCCACAGTATCGCTGCCAGCAAAGGCTGTGTGCCCTCCCCACTGCTATAAGGCTGGGATTTCAGCATCATTTGATTACATCTCTGCAGATGAAGAGTCTTTATTTGTCTCAGCACAGGGCTTGTTGATGTTTGCTATGCTGCTGAAGCTAAAGTACACCGATCTTTGAGATGTCTGGTATTTTCATACCCTTTTGAGTGATATAGAACTGAGCCACCTTTTCTCCCCCAATTAAAAAAAAGCAACCTAATCAAGGTTTTCTAAATTAATGCAAGCAACAACTATAAAAAACAATTCTAACTTGAAATCCTTGCTTTCAGCATAGTAATAGAAACTAACATAGACCAAATCTTACCACTAGCACTTTTTGCAGTCTTACAAGTAGGAATTGAATCTAGGCTGGAAATTTGACCTCTATTGTCTTTTTGAGTTTCTGTTCTTCCCAAAACTGGCAGTGGAGTAACAAGTTTCATAAAAATCTGTGTGCTTCCTTACCGTCCAACAATATCAGTCACTCGTCTTACCTGGAGTCCTCAACATTACAGAAAGCCAAGTTCCAGACAGTGAACAAAAAAACCATATACCAGATATCCTCCTTCAGTGTTTTTCTTGTTTTAGAATGCCAAGAGAAGACAACCTTTTATTTTTCTTGCTGGTTGAAAGCTAACATACAGTTCATTCACCCACAAGACAGCTTACAACACAAATGCCACCCCAATATTATAAAGTGTCGCACTCTTTTCCAGGAGGGTATTTTTTAAAAAATCATGTCAAGCATTCCCTCTGCCCAATATAGATAAAGCCAGTAAAGCCTGCAGAGAAGACAGCTAAAGGTAATAGGATGCAAATCACTTCAAACTACCCACCATGAATTTCAACTCCCTTTTTTTTTTTCTACATGATGTGTTTAAAAAAATCAGATATTGAATCAAGCAGCAAGAGATTAAAAGGTCCTGAGAAATGCCTGTGTGCTATTGTTACACATGGAGCTCGCAGGGGTTTTCTATTCTAGTTACTTCTGAAGACATGACCTTATCAGGCATTCAAACTACTACTTTTGAGGCCATTTCCTTTAAGGGATCTTCATTTCTAGCTTTCTAAACTCCATCTTCAGAAAACTGAACCTAGCTATAGGACCACTAATAAAAGTGATCTTCACCCACCAGCCTGCAAACACGTGACAGGCACATGTCTGAAAGGAATAACCCACAGCCTCCCTCTCACTTGTGCCCAGAAGCGCATTGCCGTACAGCGCAAAGAAGTCATGCCTTCCACACAGAATCATGTTGTTAGCTGAATTTTCTACATGGCTTTACATTTTTTATTTACTGTGGGGCTTACTTTTTTTTCTGGGGGGGTGGGCACACTATTTATTCCAAACTAAACCTATCTAATTTCATTAAAGAATGAAAGCCAAGTAAAGAACAAGAGAAGAAAAAAGCAGCTGAGAGACAGGACAACAATCAAAGAAGAGGCAGACAAATAACTTTAGACACCATGCATAAAGAAATATGAGTTCTAAGCACATTTATTTTTAACACAAGTCACTGTATCATGTACTAGAAGATGCCTTTTGCAATAACAAAACCTGCCACAACATGAAAATTTCATGGGACTGGAAACAAGCACTTGACTCTCAGTCCTTCCTTCTCTCTACCTCTGCTTGTAACTCTGCATGCCTTCTGTGAGTAGGAGATGCGACTTAAATGATTTTTAGCTAGGACAAGGTGCTTTGTCCCTTGTATTGATAAGTCCCCCTCCCTCAATTCTTACCTCACAGGGAATCATTTTCCCCTGAACGTACAGAAGTTATTGTCACCAGGTACAGAACTACTCCACAACAGAAAAACTTAACCTAACAGCATCTTAATACCTGCTGATCTAATAAGAGTTATCATCCTCTCCCAGCAACCATGCTACTTAACACAGACAAGCAGAATTCAGATTAATGTTAGACAAATTCAGTGTTATGAAGTCACTATGCTACACAGGGAATTAATTTGGTTTCTTATACGGGACAAGGGTACCTATCTAAAAAAAAACCCTGCTGTTTATTTCCGGTCATCTGTCGTAAAAAATGTTTCTAACATTATCAAACATGAATTATTTACTACTCTGCACTCTGCTGAAAGAAGAAACCCCCCAAACTGACAACATACATGCATGTTACTGCTAAGAAAGATAGCGAGATAAATATTCCATACAAGCCCAATGAAGGAAAAAAAGAGAAGACAATTACTCCCTGTCTTAAAACGAAATCCACTCAGTAGCTCTAAAAATCCACTGAAGATTCCCTAACTCTTTCGTGATTATTATCAAAGTCCTTATTGTAAAGTCTGTCCCACTAAGGACCTTTTCTCTGAAAGCCTGCTACAGATATTTGTGTAGGAGGAAGATTTTAAGACAACCATCACAAATCCAAAGATGAACATTAACATGGAGATTGCAGAAAGCACAAAGAGCTTTTACTTATATTTAAGCCAACAAGTAGTCAGATGAGACATACTCTGCTTGTATCCCTGCAACCGACAAAAAGGAATCCTGTTACGAGGTATTTAACGTTGTTAAGAAGTAACAGCACATAATAACACTTACAGATGCCTCACACAGTCGTAACACACACAGACAGCTGCTGCCACTGCTTCCTGGTCTGCAGCAATTATTTGTCCTGCAAAGACCACACGGTTTTGCCACCAAGATGAAAATCGCATCAATGCTACCTACCCTGGTTTTAGCTGCAGTGCTGACTCAATCCAGCGAGAGCTCCGACACTGCCGCGGATCAGGATTCCTACCTTCCACAAGCAGGGTCAATATTCTCACCCATAAACGCGGTGGCTGCTCAAGACAAATTCGGAAACAGTGACAGCTTGTTTCAGCTTGACTGCACTTAGGAGTTTCTTTTCCTCCCCCCTCTCTCAGCCGCTTAGAGGATCTGTGCACACACGGGGCTACCACCGCCACACGGGAGCCCCGCGCTCCCACCGTGCGTCCTCGAGAAATCCCAGCCGCCGCGCGAGGAGCAGCCCAAGAAGTTAGAAAGAGTGGCTCTGTGTGCATGAATGTGTAAATACACAGCACGGGAGGCTGGAACGGCCTCCCAGGGCCAGCCCTCAGACGCAGCCCCGGGTTTCAGGTTTCACTGGCAGCCGGCAGCTCTGGAGCGCGCCAGCGGCACTGCCGTTGCGCCGGGGAGGAATCCGGCTCCCTTCCCAGACATCTCTGGAAATCCCAGCGACGCGGCACCCGCGGCCCCGACAGCGCCTGGAGATCCTCCGTTAACTGTTTCACCGTCCTAGCCGCTGTTGGTGCTGCGGAGCAGGGTCCGCACTCTCTCAGGGGGACGACAACCGGCGCTACGCGCTGTGGTTTCTCGCAGCGCTACCGTGCACTTCTGCCAGGGACCTTACACAACGCAGCAGCAACTTGATCGTGCCCTCGGGACAAGGGGCTCCTCTCCTGCTGCACGCGTAGGAGACGGCCATCAACTGACACAGAGACACCGTGTGACCCTACGCAGACTTTTGCTGCGCCCCTTCCCTTTTCTATTTTTGCCTGTGATGCCTCTTTAGTCAACTAAACACACTCTTAAGTGGTCTTGACTCATCTACTTTCAACAGCCTGCGTCTCCGCAACTTAGTACGATGGTCTGTTTAAGGAGGACTAAGGATTTTACCTTGCATGGACCTGACAGAGGTCTCCAGGGGACCTGTACAAGAAGGGCTGTGTGCCTTCTCTGCAGGCCCAGCTCTGACTTAGTTGCACAGCAGAAATCAGAATGAGAATTATGATGGAAACTGCAGCTGTAATTGGGTTTCAGGAGCGGCCATTCCCTCTCTGAAAGGCACGACTGTCGTCTGCTCCCGGGTGACTCAGTGAGCGTGAGGCTGCACTCTACTTTTCCCCGTACTCAGAGAGGGCAATGAATGATGTGTAACCTCCGTTCTCCCTCCTGCCACTGCAGTCCAGCACATCAGACCCCACAGTACTGGTTTTAGGTGGAAACACAACCTTTCTTGGAAAATCCTAATTGTCCTGTGTTACTGGTCTCTTCCTTCAGACCCCCATCAGGAGACAAAAAGCAGTTTCTAATACTATACCACAATGAGATCATAAGAAAAAATTACTACTAATAATAAATGAAAACAGCAAAACATTACACTTTCAAGCCCAAGCAGGGTTCTGCATACTGTACACACTAACAACAAAACCCTGCCCATTTTCAGCTACACATAGCGGGCACATGTTGTTCCTCTAATGACTGGAGCTGGCAAATCTGTAGAAGTTGGAAAAGTGTTCTGCATGACCCAGAATCTCAGCATCTGATGAGTGTGCAGCTTGGACAGAGCTAGACACACTCCCAACTTCGCTCCATTTCTCGCAATACTGCATTTGCTGGTTCCAGCTCCACCCAATGTGACAGCACTAAAAAAGCCTGAGTACTACAAGAATTAGTTACAGTCTTTTGAAAGCAATCAGTCTTCTAACAAATTCCTCAGTTCTATGAAGTTTTTCAATAGATGAGGTCTGAAGAACATTTGCATACTGTAGCATACGACATGTTATAGCTTGCAGTGGTGATAATGGGATACCACTGCACTGGAGCAGCTTCTACTTTTAACAGGAAAAAAATCATTCAGCTGCTGGGTTATCCATACTGAATCAAATCTCTGAACTCTGCCTCTCGCTAATGCTGCAAGAAGGGTTGAGGCCTGCAGCAGCCACCCAGATATCAGTGCATGAATGAAGCGGAATACCCAAGACGCTTTCCTCACCTTCCCAGCTTGTCGTGAGATAGCCAGCCAGAAAAGAGAACTAAGCAAGCAGCTTAGCACGAGGGCTGGTCCTTGCTCCTGTACCTGGAAAAGAAGTCCACAGATAAAAGAAGGAGGAGGCAGAGCAAAGCCATTCCTATCATCTCGCTGCCAAATTCAGAGATGAGGCCAACAGAGGTCATCAGCATCAGGGACAGCATGCAGCTTGTCCCAACAACCACACCAGTTTGAAGAAACCACTGAGTCTTGCTGACACTGTGCCAGTGTAATTTTTTTTCAAAGAGTAAACAGGGTATACAGATACATGGCTGCTCAAGAAGAGAAAGTAAACCTGCACAAACTTTAGATGGCGAGGAGGAGGACAGAATTAAACACATGCACAGCAGGATACCTGTGCTGGCCTTCGGTTTGGTTAGCTGCCAAATGCAGGCTCACAGGGAGAACAGTCGGAATGACATACTAGAAAAAACATTTTTTAATGGGCTGGAAAGCCTTCCACCATCAAGGACCATGCCTGCTCTGATGAGGTGCCTGTACATATGGGAGCCTCACTTTATGCATCACAGTAATCGACATTATATAAAAACTTAATTCAGGTACTTCCGTAACTTTTGTCTCCGCAGCTCTGTGCCTTTATTTGAACAACAGCCATGTTAACACACAAGACCTCTTGTTTAAATTATAGGAAATTACTGTTCTGTTACTGTACTGTTCTCTTAAGAGAGAAGTAACCCCAGGGAAATTTCCAGCTACCAGAGAGAAAGGAGAGCAGCACAATGTACTTCCTAAGCACAGAGACACACAGGAAGCAAGCTGCAGGGCAGACTGGAATTGCTGGCTGCAGCAGCGGGTATATGCAGACCCCCTGGTCCTGTGCCAGACCTGCTCGCACACAGCAGAAAGCTCACAGCCTTGTGTCCGCAATGCAGGTGCTTTCAAAAACTGAGCTGCAAAGCCACTCACATCCTTGAAGAACTGCACATTTGAAGTCTGGCTAGTAATACATAATTACAACAATAACAATGAGGAGGCCCTTTGTAGTCAGATTTCCTTCCTTACTTCACATATTGGTGGCCCTTTGCTACTGTTCTTTCTCTCTGCAGAAGTTATGGTTTGCTAGCTGATACCCTTCTAAAGCTGAGCTTCAGACCGTAAAACAATTCATATTTGCAACTTTATGGGCTCATTTGTAAGATGCATTGAAATCCTTCAGCCTGAGTTGTCTTTTCTATGTGTACATCATCAATATCCAGTCATGGGAAAGGCCAGTAGGAACAGGTCTATAACTGGAAACAGATTATCCAACTCCATGCAATACACAATGAAGGCTAAGAAAAGTCTGGTTTGGTGCTAGTAGGTACCCAGCTAGTTTTCCATGCCAATACTGCTCCTATCCAACTCCTTGGATACCAAACGTGAGCAGACTGAGACACTTCAAAGACTTGACCTTCGCGTGGCTGGGAAATAAGATTTTGAAGAATTCTGACTCGCAGGAACCCAAACAGCAAAAAAACCAATTTCATTCAATAAGTCAGACTTATTTTGCAGGCATTTTCTCATCTAGCAAGAGTGGGTTTGCACAGCTCGTGGACTTCATAGAGTATATATAGGAGACTCGCTCTTCCTTTATATGTGCATGTATGTATATACACACACAGTCTTTAGAACAGGACTTCTCTGCGGGCGTCACTGCAGCCTGGTGAGCAAAGTGGGCAAATGTATAAGCAAGCAGGAAAAACCACCCCTTTTTTCAATGTAACTAAACCCAGAAGGCATCCGCTGCCCTTGCAGTTTCTGTTGGCTAATACCGATGGAGAAGGTGGTACTGAATTCACTACACATTTCAGGAAGTATCTTCTCATCCTATTCTCACTGGTTATGTTGTGCAATAGAACAGGCTGGACAGTATTTTCCATTTTCAGTTTCATGGAATTCAGTTCACCTTATCCTTAACTCACTCACAGATGAAGTCTGTCTTACCTCCCCAGTGCCTGGAATATTTTGGAAGATGTAGGATTTTTAAACACTACTGTTTTAACTTTCATTGGATATTTTTGAGTACTGGCTCATCACTATTTCCTTCATTCATCCAATATTACAGCTGTCAATAAGGAAAGAACCGGAATTTAATAAAGCAGGTTTCAGCAAAATCAAGGCTACAAGGTAGAAAACACAACCACAGCTCACTGAATAAATATTCTTCTGTATCATTAGTCCCCAGCAAGAAAGGACAAGCTGCCCTCAGAACTAATCAATGACACCTTGAAAAGTGGCTTAAATCTTTACTGTTTCCATAGGGACAGATTCTGCAAGATGTTTCACAAATGAGTAAAGCTACTTACACTAATAGCCCTAAAGCACAGACATGCAAGTGCTCAGAGACAGGGCCAAAACCTGCCACATCTGAAAATGGATTGAAAAGTGTAAGATCTTTCCTACACATGTGGGAAACTTCTACTCATGGTCATCAGGAATGTTTGGATAATTTGTGCATCTTCAAATCTATCAAAATCTAGCTGTCCAGCTGGGAATCATTTTATCTCAAAGAACCCATGGGCATCCAGCCACTTTCACATCCACTTCCCTCAACCGCGGCAAGGTATTCCTCACCAGTTTGTAGATTTTCTGCTTTCCCTGCCTTACAACTTCTTCCATCCCTGAGCTTGGCAACTGAACCTCACATGCAACTTTTAGTTGCACTCAGCAACATAATTCCTAACTACATGTTCTGTTTTCCAGTCTAGATAACTAGGACTAATGTAGGACTCTTAAGATGTGCAAGTCGTATATCAAGACACATGGGAGAACCATAATATTCAATTTTAACAAAATGTTTTACATCACTTCCCTCTTCCTTTCTGTGCAAGTGCTCAGAATAACCTCGTGTTTAGGTTGGATGTCAGTATTCAGCAAAGAATTTCTCCTCCTCTTATAAGAGCCCAAACAATTTTATCTGGTCTACTTCCTTTAAGTCAGATTGTTGAGTCTAGAGTTATACTAAAAACATCATGAAAAACGAAACGAGGTTATCCTGGACACACAGAAGGAAGCTCATTCAACTGCATGAGGAAAAGATGGCTTCGTATTATACTAATTTCTTAGAACTGAAAAAGTGTCAGAAGACACAGAATAGAGTTTCAATAGATATAGTGATGATTTATGGTGTGACAGATCAATGCAGAAATGTAGAAACAAGACAACCAAGATTGGGTACATCAACAGAAAGTTTTAAAACTAATGTTTTTATTTAAACACTTGGTAACTACAAGATTTTCACAAGGCTGTTGCCAGGATCTCAGATTAGATCTGATTTTATGCCACTTGGCTTTGATTTCCTAAACATCTTCCAATATTGCTCCAAGATTACTTTGGAATTAGCCTTTACTAGCATAAACGTACTATTCTTTCCCAGCCATAAAGCAAATTTCATTTGTCCACCTGGACAGGTGGAAGGTAACTGACCTTGTGTCTTTGGTCAGAAGCATAGAACGCAAGCATATGTACAAGGGTTGGCAGCAGGTAGGAAGGAATAAAAATAAAAATCCCCTTTCTAATGTAACCATTCCAACAGTGAATCTTCATTTACTATTATAAGTCAAAGCTCAAATCAGCAAATTCTGGATTCTGTTTGCACAGGAAAGTTTAGAACAGAACGTTTTACTTCTGTTCCTTTCTATACAGAGAGTAAAATCTTCAAATATACAGATAGCATGGCTTTTCTTCCCAGTTTGACAATGGACATTTCGCAGAGTGCTTGGTGCCATGCAAAAATAATGCTGTTTTTTTTTAAAATATGTTAAAAAACCCAAAGAACAGGATCTTCCTAGAAGCTGAAATTCACGTGGAAATAAAGCTTTTTAGCCTGTCCCTCTTGGGAACACTGACATTGCAAAAAAAGATTTCTTTGCCTTAAAAGTTAACATCTACACTTATATTCTGCAATACATTACATAAAATTCCTCAGTTGTCCATTTAGCAGCTGCAGCAGCCTAGCTGAAGTTAGCAAAACCAAAAATATTACGTGTCAGCATTTAAAATGTATATGTACAAGAATGCAAGCAGAACTTAATAGTATAGTTACGTTCCTGCTAACTGGTGTTTAAATGCATAGTCTCACCTTCTTCTCATAGATGCAGACTCTGAGCAACTCCACTTTCATAAGCAACATACCAGCTTAAGCAGTAGAAAAAAACCAAGCCATAAGAGCTCAGAGGATCTCACCACTGGCCAAGCAATCTTCTCAAGTCACTAGGAAGTGAATGTTATTCATCAACAGTAAACAGGAGCTCCAGTTTACCTTGCCTCTCAATAGGCTGGATGGAAAAACAGAAACATCCACCCTGTAAAACAGCAGTAAATTTACAAGGAAAAACCAGCACCTCACAGTGAACCTGACTGCAGGAATAAATGCATCAGATGTGATGAATTTAACACAATTAAGTCAACGGGTAAAGAATTTAGAAAACCCTCAACAATGAAATAATCTAAGTGTCACTGTGTCTGTATTTCATAATCCCCATGACTTCTGCTGAGCTGTCTGCACATCCTGTCCAGAAGGCACTCACTCACCTAACTGTCAAGGCTCATCTCCAAGTAGAAATATGAAAACATCACAGAGAACATCCTCCTGGGTGATATTGTACTCTTTCCTATGCTTCTTGTAACAAAAAGCTCTTACAGCAAGTGTACAGGTACAGTTATTGCAGAGGCACAAATTGTGTCTATTTAAAAATCCCCAAATCCAAATCTCTCACAGCAATGACTTCTGATGACATCTGCAGCAAAACATCACCCTCCGAGTCAGTCGCTGTTACGTTACATCAGTAAAGAACAAGCATAGAGGGGTGGGAAGTCAGTGTCTCAAACAGCTTGCATTAGGAAATGTCTGTATTTTTTAGTTGAGAAAATGAACACAACCATTGCATTGTATTTTACCCTGGTGGCACACGAAAAGGAAGAATCTAACAGAACCAATGTTTAACATCGACACAGATTCCCCAAAGGCAGTCCCGACATGTTGGACTGCAGCTCGGAAGAGTGACAAGCCTCATCATATGAACTACATCATTTAAGATGCGAAGGGAAACAGAGGTGAGACGAACATGACCAGATCACAACAAAAAACAAGAGAGCAAAAACTAAACACAATTGTTACACAATTTGTCCACAAAACACTCTCCTGCATGAGACAATAGGCTTAGTCACCAGGGACAAATTAAGAAATTTTGGGTTTGAAGACTTGTATAAGGCAGTAAAAAACCCACGTATAGCGTTTCTTGGTCAGCTTTCATTAGTGAAAACAAACGACTCTGTTCCATATTCCTGAAGGATTATTTTAAAGAATGCATCAGAGAGGACCGCTAAAATGCCTTGAATTCATCCAATAAAGTTACTGTGTCAAGACTGCTGCTATCAGGACTTGCACAATGCCTTACAAACTGAGCATACCATTTCCCAGATCATGCAAATCTCATCTTTTCACAGATATTCTTCCAGGTGCAAGTATCCTTTCTAGTATTACCTCATTACATCCTGATAGCGACTGTCACAGGTTAGGTGCCATGAATATATAATATTTGCATGAAATCTGGACCTACTATCACCAACATGTATGCCATGGGAACCTCAGTCATTTTCAAAGAGCTTTGGTAAAGCCTCAGATGATCTGCTTGCAAGACGTTGCCTGCAAAATCTACACTGCAATAATTTAAGTGCATTCCTGGAATATCCATTAACACTTCCTTCAAGGACAGATGCACGTACGCTACATCAGGGGCTGATAACATCCACCATCTTACTACTTCAACAAATATTTCCAGATATGTTATAATTTCCTACCCCTCTGAATAGCTTACCCTGTCAGTGTGCCATTGACTAATATATCAAGGTGTATTAATACTACTGATTTGCATCTACAATGGACAATATTTATTCATTTCCTCAAAATCCTTCTAGGAGACTCACCAGCTTTTTGTTAATGTTATGAATGCATTCTTATTACCCTAGCACTGAAAATGCTTTTATTAAGGCTGCTATTGCTTTCTTTCATTTTGGTTTTTTAAATTTTATTTTATTGGTGATATCACTAAATCACCGGGTTTTTTTCAACCATGTATTAAGGCATATCTCTACAGTTAGTCTACTTAGACACCCAGGTCAAAAATGGTTAAGAACTGTTCAGTGTCTCACCAACATTATGGATCACGTGGATTTGGTCATCTACTGCTTCCCTTCAACTGTGGTCCTGGCTAGATGAAACTGAAATAAAAGTTCAAACCATTAAAGCTCAGACCTTGTGCTAGTGGAGTGTTTGCTTTCTATTAAGTCTCACTAACATTTCTTGCTACACTTCAGCTTTAATGCAGGATACATTATTTCTCAGTACTGTAAATCAGGTCTTACTGTGTCCATTATATGATGCAGATTTAAACTAGCAAAGTGAAGCCAAAAAAGAAAATCAGAAAAGATGAGATGCAATCCCACTCATATTTGCTGATTGCTAATCCCGACTACTTTCATCACATCTTCATTGTAAGCTTGGTTATACCTTGAGTACTAAGAACTTGAGCACTCCAAGCTGCAGCAGTGTTTGCCATTCTCCATCATGCATTTCACATGAACTGAAGATAAGGAAAACCTGAGTGCTACTTCAGTCCAGCAGTGGCTCAGTACAGCTATATTGATGGCTCATTGTAAAGCTTTGCCTAACTCCGAGAAAAAAACTTCTTGTGTTTGGACACTACGAAGGCAGACAGTTAAGTAATATGATGTCCATCACTTTCCAAACTCATTAGCATAGCCTCTTTCTACAAGACTTTCTCCAGTTATGTTTGCCCTGCTATGTTTGTCCCCTTTTCCTCTGAAAAGAGCATTCAGAAAGGCATCAAGAACACCTAGTGAAATCACATGGATTTAAAGAAGACTGATTGCACGCAGTCCTTGCTATCACTCTGCAGTAAGTCAGCTATGAGCTCTTAAAGCATGACCAGAGATTTTGGGGATAAGCATGAACTATTTGCTGTACTGTAGCACAGAGTTGAGAGCTAGCACAAACACAGCTACAGCTCCCTGCTTCATCTGAAGAGCCAGTTGAGTTTTTAAGCACTAACTGACAGCTGCTTAACATTTACTCTGCTCCACTATTTGCTTTGGGAGCTTTCAGGATCTCCCAATTAAGCTCTTCATATGCCTACAGGGGATTCAAGTGACAGATAGTTCTAGCAACAGATTCAATATTAAAAGAAAACACAGCAGTCCAAAGTCCTTTCTCTTCCATTCGTTTGGATGCATCCTGAGGCATGACTGACAGACAATCCTCCATCTCAAAAGGTGGCACTTACTTCAAAATACTAGAGAGCTCTTGAGCCATTTAATTTTAACAGTACAGCAAAATAAGGCTTTTATCTTCACAGTCCAAAAGCCCCAGTTGCCACTCTGCATACTTCTTTTTGATCAAACATAAATAGGGACCTCTTTCTGCTATCCCATTCATGAATGCCACTCTAGCATCTGCCCGTTCTTCTCCCACATACAAGCTGTTTTCAAGGCCATTCAATTGACTCAAAGTACTTCCACTATGTATTTTATGCCTTCCAGGTGCTTCATAAAAATCTTTCAACAGAAGAAACTTCAACTAGCTCTTGGGTTTCTCTCTTGCAATATCATTGTCATCTGTTCTGCCTCCCCCTAGAGCTCTCTATGGATACTCCCCTCTTCATCAGGAAGAACCCTGCCCACAAGAACAGGATTTTTACATCTGAATACTTTAAAGCATCTATATTATACTTGCCACAGAGGTCTATCTTAAGCCCCTGTCACAGTTTCCCCAACATTACGCAAAACAGATGCAGTGAGCGGAGGTGGTGCCATAAGCAGAGGCTGCATGGGATCAGATATTCAAATGAAGCAACATAATTGGATACCTAATCATGGCAATAAAGGCTGCTGCATTCATCTCTACATGCCTCGTTTAGTTTTATGAGTATTTTCCAGAACCTAATGTATGTCTGATGACCTGTGTACTCAGAAAGTTTTAAATTCCAGTGATTTTATCAAGGTGTCATGGCAAATGACCTCCTCCCCTAGGCAAGCAGCCACAGAAATGAAAAGGGTCACTTCTTATAACAATGAGCTAATTAAGGCTATTACTTCAAGAAGAAAAAATGCTTCTCTTCCTTAAGTACTCAGAGTAATGCTTTCACGTCACCAAGGCAAAACAGTGGGGATTACTACTTTATGCAGTATAATTCAGGATGGATGACATACAGACCTCTCACTTTTCGACCCCACTATTTCATCAAGCAATTTAACCAGAGCTGGTGAAATTTGTATTAAATACATATATAAAGGACCTGGCATACAGTTGTGTTGTGCATTTTTTTTTAAATTTAATCTCATTTTCGCAGTACATACTGCAAGCACAGAGATTATCTGTTGCCCCTCACAGGCAAGCTATGCATGGGAATCAACAGTCACTGCTCCCCAGCTTCTTCAGGGCTGTGGAAGAAGCCTCCTGTGACAGACATCCAGATCCAAAAGTGGAGAAACTAAGACTGGACCTGGTATGTCCAGAATTAAGAACCTCACCAGCTGCTCCCAGGAAGTCCTTAGTCATGCAGTTTTCCTCATCATGAGGGAAGCTGCCACCTTTCATACTTTGTAGACAGGAGCATTTCTAAGTCAGTACACAATTCCAGCGTTCAGACTCTACAACAAATGCTGAAAAACAAGGGAGTGATCTGACAGAGGCTACCAGTGATTCACACCTGCCTCACACTGTGCATCACTGTCTGTATCAGGTATCGGTAAACAGAAACTAGTGAATAAAAATGCGTACTAAATCCCAACAGGTAGCAAGTGAGACTAAATAACTACAAACTTCCAATTGTGAATAATATTTACCTTTATGGATAAATATCAATAGGATAACTTTCCAACAGTTGTGCTTGACTCTCCATTACTGGAACTCTTTAAAGATTCAAGATGATATACCAAACAGAAATTACAGGCTTCCCAGCATTCAATACTAGGTTTCCTTCAGGGTCTCTTACACACCTGACCATCTCCACAATCTCACATGTCCTTTCTGACTCTCTATCTTTGCTGCTAGAGATCTGCTTATCTCCATTTATGGAGAAACAATTCCGAAAGACTTTAAGGCAACACCAAATAACCAGAAATTCTCCACTTACAAGGAGACCAGCAAGGAGCATTTGCCATGCAAACAATGGCTGATAGAGGAATAGCATCATCTGCCTCATCTCCACCAAGCCTTTTACAAGAGGTTCCAAGCCCTAACAAGTTCAAAGTTTCTCCTCTTTTTAACTCTTTTCCTGATAAGTTACTCTCCTCCCCCTGCCCCAGGCTAGGAAGCCTCAACCTGATGCTACAATACATTTAATTTATTTTGTGAACCTCTTTGACTTTTTGAGGAAGAACTTTTGCTATCAGGCAAAAAGATGACAACCTTCTTCCTGTAACTGACAGAGGATCTGTGTGATGATAATACTTATTGAGGTCTACTTCATCCAAGCCTCCCTTGCCTACCCAAGCCCCCCTCACCCATCTAATTGCGATCATACAATACAGACTGTAGAGCAGGAAGAAAATGTAACTGGCTACATAGGAAAAGAAACTTTCTGTGGAACCAGATCACACTGCATCTACCTTTAAGCCCACAGTGGGACTCAAATCCCTTTCAGACAGGCTGCCAGAAACCTTGCCAGTTCTCAGCCAGAACCTAGCTGTCAAACACAGACCAGGGCTTTACAGCAACCCGAGCCTTCCTGCTTGCCAGACCTTGGGGACCAGATGCAAGAGAAAATGCAATATTCTTGTGATTAGCTTCCCCACCACTTCCCTCCTCAAAAAAAAAAAAAAAAAGCCACAATCTTTCCTGCCCCATCTACAGAAGTACAATGGCATGGAGGTTTGGCACAGCCGTCCAACTTCCCCAAACAACATCAAGTTGCTACACTGCTAACATGACAATGGAGCTGAAAAATTCAGAGTAGGAAAAAGCA
>NW_009197004.1:13198-24813 GCF_000690835.1 Fulmarus glacialis | reverse complement strand
CCTGCTGATCCTTGCATAGAAGTCATGTACAAGTCAATCCTGTAACTGGAATATTTCAGGAAATCTGGACGCTAAAAAAAAACCCCACTGTTACTTTCCCCCTTCCAAAAATGTAATTGTGGTGTTGGGAACTTCTGGATATCCATACTGCAGTGGTAATGTCCCATTAACTTCTTCTTTTCAACCTAGCTGGCAAGTCTCAGAAATGAGACAGATGTCATGAGTGATATAAACAGAGAACAGGATCCAGCCCAAAAAAAGCAATGAGCTAGGGGCCATGAGATTTGAGTTCTAGTTCAAGTTTCTGCCAGCCAAGCGAATCTGGGCAACCCATGCAGCCATTCTGTGTCTTTCTTGTTCCTCCCCCACTTCTGACACATCTGTTTCAACTTAAGCTCTCCAGGACAATGACTCTCTGTTGCTACAATGCCCAATATGTTGTGCTTCCATTAGGAAGCAACAAAAACCTTATATGCATAAGGTGACTGTTGGATACCCAGGCTCAGTTCTCAAAGATTCTGGCACAGGATTTTTTTTTTCTGTATTTTCTGCTGCAGAGGAACAGGATGAAATCACCCACTCATTGCACGGGAAGCAAAGTAAAGAGGAATTTGGACTGTGAATCCCATCTCGACAGATCAGGAAATGCATCTAATATCACTTCAAGCAACTGTATAAAGCGCGAGTAAATAATGCCTTGCCAATTTTTACGCAGACCATAAAAATCGGAGAGAACTCACTGATTCTAGGACTTTTTCTGGCACAGGAAAATTTTGGGCAGGCCCTCATCATTTTGTCCATATTTGGTGGTATGTAGATGGCCTGGAAGAGGGGAGGAAAAGTAGCCCAATATTGGTCCCACTGTGCAGGGTAAACAGAGTCTCAAAAGAGCAGGTGAGAAGTGGACATAATTTTGCTCTTATGAACTCTGGGCTGGAAATAGCCTCAGTAAAATAATCCACCTTTAGACATGTCTCTTATTTTTACACACTAATATGAGTAATAGGACTCAGTAACTTAGCTTCTCCAAAGCTTGCAAACACAGGGCCAGCTATATACTGCAGCGGGGCAGAAAATCCTAAGCAAACACACCACTGTTTCACTGACCTATCTGTGAGCATCTACCTGCAGCAATATCCTGATTATTAAAATGATGCTGATAACTTGGACATGGGAAGGGGCTCCCAAATGAGAAATAGATACACACAACACACACCATGGTTTGAAGGAGAAAATAGAACCATTTTTACTACTGCTCAGTCACATGCATTAAATGCTTTTCAGAGTTTAGCTAAAGGCAGAAACATTCCATTTTACAGATGCTTTGATGGTAATATACCAGTGCTGATACTTCTGCTCAATTCCTCCCCAAAGCCATCTGCATTGTACTTATGAACCGCATTCATGAAACCATTACATCTGCCAGCCAACCACTCACTACACCCCACTGTTACTGGGAGAGACAAAGAGGAAAAACACATTTGTAACACAGTCTAAGTCACTCAACCCAAGCAACATCCAAGAAGATGTTAGTTACATAGCAAATTCTAGAATACCTTCCATTTCAGTAAGCTGCTGACTTACTGTATGTGGCCAAAGCACCCTCAAGAAATAAGAGAATGAAAAAAATGAATAAGGACATTGGGAAATTAAGAATCCAGGTTAATTCTGTACCAAATTGTGCATAACACACAAACAGATGAGCCCAAGATAAATCTATCCATTGGGCAAAAACAGCTTTAAGATGCACTAAAGAGGAGATGAAAGCACATTAGCATGTAAAATCGCTGAAATCCACAAGATGATTTGAAGGTGCCTATTATACCCTACAGCACAGAGGGCCTCAGCTTTAACGATCATGGGTGCTCCATTGCCACTGCTGATGAGCATCACTCATCATCTGAGAGGACCTCACTATACAGTCTGCTATCTATCATCTGTACCTTTGGGATGTTTAGATTTTTCAAGACAGAGAATGAGAGCACAGACTGAAGTGCTTTTTCTGACTATTCCCGAAGCTCAGACACACCCTCCTCGCATACCACCTTTTCTACCTATTCACCACTCCATTGCTATACCTGATGACCACGTCTGCTCTACAGCAGATCTCAGTGGGTATTTACACACTCCACATGAGCGCAGATGAGAAACCCTGCACAGTGGGACCAATATTGGGCTACTTTTTCCCTCCCCTCTTCTAGGCCATCTACATACCACCAAATACGGAAAAAATTATGAGGGCCTGCCCAAAATTTTCCTGTGGAAGTATTTTGCGGGTGTCCCTTGATGGCACAGGCTGAGAAGCCAGAAATTTTGTGCGGCTGCTTTTGTGAATATTATCATCAAATAGTAAATGTTTATATCCTTTACAGGCTGAAGGCAAGCATTTACTCTAGTTTATAGTGGCTATTCAGTTTTAACCAAAAATCCTAACATTTTGTGTACGAGATGATGTATGGCACGTTTTGGCATGAGCATGGGGTGAATAAGGCGCAACCAGTCACAGCTGCGACAGAATGCAACGGTCAGGGAAGAGATATCCTGGATAGAAAAGTAAACAATTTCATTTAACTCGCTTTTAAATAGAGTAGCTCCTGAAAAGCTGTAATTGATTTTCTAATATGTGCAGGATGGCTACAGTACAATAATAAGCAATGCCTTTATATCCAATTCCATTTTGTTTCCAGAATATTTAGGAAGAATTGATTTGCATTGGGTGCTTTTACTTAGCGGCTTTTCCATCAAATAAATGGATTTTATTTCACAAGAACAGGATGGAAAGACTCCAGTGTTTTGGTGTTTGGTGGTTTGGGGTTTTCTTTGAAGGTGTTTGTCAAGCCCAGGAAAAAAAACATTACTGTTTGGACAAGAAATCCCAAGAGATTTCTAAAAATATTTCAAAGCCAAATTTGTTTTTTCCATTAAGCATAAAAACAGTAACCTAGAAAGGGGGAGTTTCTAGTGACATGATAAAGCACTCAGACCATACTCTCGTGGTTTACAATGTCACCAGGACCATTTTAGTGTTTGGTTTTTTCCTTCACACCTCTCTGCAGTCCTCTTTGTTACTCTCTCTAGATACCATTATTCTTTCCTGAAATTACAAATTTGCTGCATTGGAGAAGTAGCAATTCCAGGAAACCATGTAATTCATTGATACAACTCATGTACCTACAGTCTCTCAAATTGCATGAAAATCATTCACGTCTATCAGTTGGTCCCAAACTTAACTTCAAACTTAACTTCCCAAATCTTAACATCAGATGTAAAGGGACCAACTCCTTCAGCACTGAATGCACTCGCAGTCCACACATGAATGAACAGCATATGCTATAGGCACTTCTAGGAAAACAAAGAAAAAGCATTGTGCCTACCTCCCACCCTGAAAAATAAACATATTAAAGCATGACTAACATTTCTCTGTGTGGTAATGGATGACAAGGATGCCTGCTGGGGCAGCACTACACACCGACCTATGCTCATGCTCGTATTTTTAGTCAGAAAGGGAAGCCAAACAGTAGGGTTAAGTTATTCTTCAAATATAGGAAGAAAAACTACAGTGTTGCACCCTTCTGCAGAAATCTTAATGACACAGACACCATTTCTTCCAAGGCTTGAGATTGCCCAACTCTTATCACCCTCCCTCCCCCAAACCAAACATTCACAGGCCAACCTGGAATATGGAAGGCAATCAGCTCCTGCCTTTTTTCACAAAACTCATGCTTCCAGTTTGGCCAAAACTTCTTGTAACATCACCTTCTAGAAGTATTTTACCATTTCTGCCTCGTGAAACAAATTCAGTGATCAAGCAAGAAGGATAAGCACTGAAATGGACCTAAGTGAAAACCTATGCTTCGATGATCATGTGTACTGCAGAAAACAGTAATTGTTATCTAAAAGACAGTTATTTTCTACTTGAGCTATCCCCACAAGTGGCCAAGCCAAACTCCAACATTTGAACAATTCCAAACACCAAGCAATCCTGGATTAAATGTGCTTCAAGCACATTTCCAACACTTAGCTAATAGTTCTGAATCTGTAAAAAAAAAAAAAAATTCTTTTCCGGAATCTCAAGCAAAGCCAACTGTTTACTTCATCAGGACAGGTTACCACTAGTTAACATTCAGCTGCCAAGCATGAACATGTTTGACAATTATTTCAGTTGTGCACATCATGAGTCTTCCATTTCTGTGATAAAGGCCTCATTAACTGAGAATACACACCAGTGACAATTACAGCCTGAAACTCAGACTGGAATTTCCCTTTCTATTGCTAACCTAAATAGGTTGCACCAAACTCCACACACAGGTAAACTTCCCAGATTCATAAATTGAGCAAATTACTGGTGTTTAAGGGCATTTAAATTCAGCCACATGCAAAAGTCAAGATCACAATTAGCTTCTAAGCGAATAAAAACATATGGCCTCATTTTCATCTGGGATTCTTTTCATTATATTTTAATGTTTCTTTGTACAATTGCAAGGTATTCTCTACCTAGCACGTATTATGAATTCTTCTCTCTTCTGAAAGACCTACACTCTCAGTGCTGATCTGCGTACCTTAGCTTCACCGCAAGACATAACATATTACCTAATCACGTTCTCCAGTTTATGTTGCCAGAGATGAACTAATTAAAGCACAAGTCTAAAGTTTGACAGTGGGGACTGAAGACAACTCTGGCATTATTGTGAAACTATAAAGCCCTCAACAGTTTGTAGCAGGGTGAAATTAAGTAGACAGTGACTTTCCCTCTGTGCTATCCCATTGTTCGTTTTCCTCTGGACTATCCCTCTCTGTTTCTTACCCTTCTCCAATTTCCTCAGGACATGAGGGAAAGACATAGAACAGATTTAAATAGCTACTACAATTATTTCACTACCAGGAGAACGGAAAACTAAGAGGAAGGCTGAATCCATGCTGCTGAACTTCTCTTGATGGTGGTGTTCTCCCTTTTTTCAATGAACTCTTGTCCCACAATAGCATCTGTGTTTCATCTCCCTCGCCCAGCTTCTTAAAAATGTGGCTTACCTTTGGAAATTTTTTTCTAAGAATACAATAATACAATGTGAGCACTAACATGAAGATGTGTTCCTTGTAAGAACTTAATTTGATGAAAAAAACCACTAGAGTATCTTCGATGCTATATCCACGGAATTTGTTCCATCCAAGCTACAGCAATTTGTACTTTTTATGTATGTTCAAAATAAAATTTGGCCTTGTTTTCTGGGTGTGCTTTCTTCAGCAAGTCTTGAGCATGCTTTGGTTGGGTTCAACAATCTCAACTTCATGGAAATTTGGTGCTTCCCTGCCCTCTGAAAGCCTCCTGAAACTTTGCTATTTATACAAAAAAGGAAAAGGCTAGTTACCTACCAAAAAGCTACCCCCACTCTGATGTTGAAAAGATCTCTCACTGTGGACTGTTCATACCTTGCATTCAGCATTTTCCTTAACATCATCTTTAGCTTCTTCATTTGTGAAGAAAGCATAGACAATACTGGCATGAAATTTTTTGTGGAGAATATTAGATCTGCTGTGGTTGTGGGAGATGAGGAACACTCATCTGTGAAACACTGTCCTAGAATCAGCAAGGTGTCTTTCCACCCTTCTGAGGTTTTCCTGGCAACTACTTAGAAGGAAAACCTCCATATAATAATAAAAAAGGAGAGACTGTATCTCATGAAATGGCTGTTTCCAAGAGATGGATGGACCCCACTTTCATGGACCCCACTTTTTTTTACTACATGTAATTTGTAGTAAACTTGGCCTTGTGAAATAACAGCACCAGCACTATCATTTAAAACATTAAGTCACAGAATATAGGAAGATTCATGCCAAAATAATAAAAAAAAAAAATCTTACCAGATATAGCAACTGTTTCTTACACATTTTCTACAAACTACAATATTTTGCTACTAAGATGCAGAGAAAGAGGTCTCCTTAAAGGGGAAAAAAAAAAAAGTGTGGTTAAGATCTGCTCATTTTGATTAATAGTTTTAATAAACAACATAATTTTAAAAATTGCTGCAATATTGATGTAGAAATACTGTATGTTTTTAACCTTCCTAAGTTACGTCCAGCTTCTACTATGACAGCTAACTTCAAAGTGTATGTCCAAAGTAAAATGCACAGAAAACAGATTTTTTTCATGAAACATGGTGCAAAGGGAAACTACTACGCTACAGCCTTTGACAGTACAAGCATCAAGTCTAATTCCAATTATTTCTTGTCTGGTAACATCTTCAATTCTTGCTTCCGAATACTATCAATTTCAAGCTCATCACCCCATATGTTTAACTCTACGCCTTCATCACTAGGTTGTTCTGAGATGAACATCATCTGACAGAATAAGAACATTACTATTTAGTACCATAAGTCACATTCATACCGATGTTGAAACAGCAGTGAGATACTTTGATACAAGCAAATTTAAAACATCTTCCTTTATCTAACAATCGGTTCTTCCAAACCTAGCCACCTACCTAATGATTTGATCTAATGCACTCCTCAAAGTAAACCTAGCCCTTGACTATATCTACTACATCTCTAAATGTTATTACTTTGCAGATTGACTTGGTAAAACATGCATCGTATTGTTTTTTCCCTGCACTTCCTTGGCCTGCTTGAACTTCAAACTTGCTGAAAGGTGCACAGCCATGCTTTTTTGCCAGCTGATGAGATTTGGAAGATGTATACCGGAAAAGAGAAAAATATGGAAAATGAGAATAATGATCACAGTCTGTACCTAAGGACTTGAATATACAGAAAGGAGCAAACATGAGTTCATGAACAAGGACAAAAGTGATTTTGACTAATGCAGTATTGAATAAAGCATGATAAATAGTATGGTTACTCTCAATTAGAGCCAACTCTGTAGTGTGAAAAAAGTTTCCAGAAGTTCTGTCTAGATTATAGTGTCTAGATTTTAACTATAGCTTCTGGTAACAAATTACCAAAATCTGCATTGTCACAGAACCTTAACAAATTTCCAGATTTAAAATATCATGAATACTATTCTTACTGTAACCCTGTCCTAAAAGATATCACTACTGGCAAAATGCCCTTCAAATTCTGTCACACTTCAACAAAAATATCAATAAGGAGATGTATATAACATCACAACATATCCAGAGCATCAGTGCTCCTTATTTTCTAAATCCAGCAATTCTTTGCTCACAGCAATAGCCTTAATGTAGCAAACTAACATATAAGCCCCAGTGTTTACTCAGCTAGCTCAGAAAACAGGTCTGAGATACTAGCACTAGTGGGGTTTTTTGCATGTTCTAAAAAACACCAGTACATCCTGACCAAGCAAAGCTAATACGTCTGACCAAATCCACAGTAACTGCAATTGTCTTTGCAGCAACCAAAGCGCTAATCTTCTGAAGAGTTCATCCATACCCATCACACTGTCATGTTTTCCTCTGTGGCAATACCTAGAAAAATAATAGGTCTTGTAAGGTTGCTGTCAACTATTTTTCACTAACAACTTGTTCAGGAGCATTATAACCATTTATTTCTTCAGCTGGGTGAACTGAGCCACAAGGGCTGAGATGTTCAAGTCCACAAAAAAAAACATTTCATAATTAAAAGAAACCAGACTTGGTTCTTTGTTATAGCTCCTAATCTTTAGTCTACCTTATCCCTTTAATTATTTGGTATTTTGTCATCTAAGCCTTTTAAAGAAGCTAAGTTAGATATAGAACACTTAATTAAAGCTGAGCTTCACCATTCAGCTCTTTTCTATCTGGAAATTGTTATGAGACTCTTGTTGGCCAAATGAGTGCAAATGTCCTCTTATGACAGAGCCAGTGATGAACTAAGAAATGTCCCTCTCATTAAAGCTGCAACCATCTCACTTAGCATTTCAGGAGACTGAAATTATTTGGGGCAAAATTGTCCTTATACTGGATAGATTCTGCCTCCTGAAAGAGTAGCCCTAGATTAATGGTGACAAAATAGAAGCTGATGCTTTAAGTGTTGAAAGGAGGTGTGCAAATACTAGATGATTATAAATCAGCTTAAGAAAGTGTAAGACTGTCTAGGCCAACTGTTGCAAGACATTACTCACTTACACAATATAGTGGCCCAGCATTCCTCCTGAATGCTATAGCCACCTCATCAACAGAGGCAATGTATTTTTTTGCTAGAGACACACAGAAAAGTCAACTTTAAAACCCAATACAAATGTGACCATGATTTTTCAGTAAAGACTATTTCAGTTTTCTGCTTTTTGGATATTTGGAAATCAGAAACAGTTATTTCCTAGACATATATACTGCCCTCTTATCTACATGCTACCCTGTGACAACGTACAAACAAGCAAAATGCTTACAACAGAAATTGTAAAGACAATACATACACTCTGTGCAGCCTGCTAAAATACTGCTCTACACAACAATTCTGCCCTTACTCTAAAAAGGATTAAACAATTCAGTGCATCACGCAGACTTTCTGGACTTACTTACTTTTCAGATAAGATTCTTTACTGCTTGTGTCATGGCAAGAGCAGCACAGGTAAAAGACCATTCTTGAAATAAGAGTATAAATAACAATGTAATTATATGCTGGACACAATTTTGTTGTCCATTTACTCAGTGACAAAGGGCTCATCTCTCTTGTTCACTCTGAACATGCAATGCTGGTTGAAGAAAATGCTAACTGAATCTTAGTCCTTCTCCAGAGCCCGGGGCTACTGTGCAACTGGGGCAGTATGCAAGCTCTTTTCTGCCAAGGACCAAAGTATTTCTGTGATAGTCAGGAGGAACATTTGACACAGTCTTTCACTGATGGGCCAAAAATTCACAGTTCTGATAGCATTGACAGTAATTTAAAAGTTGGCCTTTCATCTAACTTACAGCTAGGATGAAAAGCCAACACTCCAAATTCTGCACACACTGACATACAAATTTGTATTTGTTAGATGCATAAAAGGTTTCTTCAACATGAACTCCATTTCCTCCCCCCCGCCTTTTTTTTTCCTACAACTATGATCTAATGTTTCAGACATCCATCAAAAAAATCCCTGGAAATTTGTTTCCACCTGTTCTTCATTCTTCGTCAGCATATTTCTAGATCCATCAGTATCGTCTTACTTGGAGTTCTTCTAAGTGATCTCTAATTTACTGCATTAAGCTCCCTTCCAAACACAGTATGTTCCAGAGCTCCTTTCACCTTTAATTAATACGGATTCCTACAGTGGAAATTACCCTATCAGTGGAAACACAGCAGTAGCCTGTTCCAACAGCTGATGTAAGGGGTTTACCTAGAACATATTTTTATGTAATTATAATAACTCTCCAAACTTCTGAAGAGAATTAATACTTAAAGTTTCTTTCCTCCTCAGGTGCTTTTGTCAAGCAAATCATGCTCTGATGAACTGACCAGGCATACTGACACTTGTCAGAAATCATTAAAAGTATAGCAGCTTAGTGAAATTGAATAATACATTTTCTTCAGTTCATCCACGAATGCTTGCATGAAAACAAACCAAACACCTCTGGCTTTACTGTCTGCATGGTATGATCTGGCTGTTCCTTGATGTTAGGACTCTCCATTTTCTTTGCTCTTCCACTTCAAGCCATGTTTAATGGAAAATTACAGCTAATTTTCTTCCCAGCCCAAAGTCCCTTACCAAAAAAGTAAACATACTCCTTCTTTGCCCTTTTCCAAAGAACAGAGACCATTGGCAAGACTCCCACAAAATCTTTTTCGTTTATTATGTGTTTTGTCTTAGCTTTCACAGGTATTAGCAAAACAATAGCTCGAGTTATGGCCTCGACTTCCAGATGGTGAAAAACCAAGTTCAATGTTTCCTTTACATGTAATAATTGCACTAACATGCTACACTGTGTATTTGCTAATTAAATTAAACTCCACGTATACATTCACATCAGTACATTCTGGGTCATTTGTTGCAGAGCTCTCTTAGCTATGTTTGCAGCTACTCCTATTGATGAATGACTTTTCGTATTAGAAAGAATATACAGACAAATATCTGCAAGATCAGCCTCCAGGCCTCTTGTTTTTATCAGCAGCAATATTTCACCAATGTTATTTAGCATTACTCAGCCTTGCACAGGGCCTCTGCAGTAGCTCAGTTTCCTTACTAGCTGTCACATGTAATTTTTATGATCCACTGCTTCTACAACAAGAAAGCCTCTCTCCACCACCTCCATCACACAGAGCACCTCCAAAGCTCTACTTTTAAGAGCTGTCACTGATGCCTGGTACTTCAGCTGAGCTGCTGGCACATGTATGAGTGCGGTTCTGCCATTTGTGTGCTTTACAATGACCTAACTAACAGAATCAATTGGTGGCTTCACAATCAGGCTGGCCTGAGTAACATCAGAAGGGTCAGACAGACCAAGAAAGGAAAACCGCACAAAGAGAGCAGGACAATGAAACACATCTTAAGCTGTACAGCAACAGTGCCTTGCAAAGCCAGTGTTCAACCATCTTCTGTGTAGAATTTTGGAAATTCTCTTTTTACCTGTATTGTGTATTATCTCTACTGCAATTTTCACTGTAAGAAAACTGACAAAGCACAAATATCAGAGTCACAGCTTGAATCTGCTTCGTATCAGCATCTCCAAACAGGTAAAATTTGACCTCAGCTTTAGAAAAAGAGAAGTGTAAGCCAAATCTGTTTAAAAGAACCTATAGTTCAAGCATTACTTCTGCAAGCCTCGCTAGCCTGTGGTGCAAGACAACCAGTATCACGACAATGCACTGACATTCATTTTCCTCAGTAATTGATAGTACATTTGTGCCAATACATCAGCAAGCTAGAGGCCAGATCATCCACAGTTCTGAAAGGTGATAGTAAAATGCCGATATTAGAATTCGCTGAAGTATGTTGAATTATTTCCTTTTGATTTATCCTTTACAAAATGCCACACTAAGACTGGTATTCATACAAGCAAATGGTTTTAGGTAAACCTGCATCATGGATATCTGAACTGCTCACTTCACATTGTTTTCAAAATTAAAAGTTGCTTGTCCCATCCTTATGACAGAAGTTCATCACTGCTCTTTCATTCATGGTAATCTTTGGATTAAATCTACATAATAAAGCAAGTATAAGTAACTGGTAAAGGAAGTGAGGCCTGAAAACGTAGAAAATGTTTCAGAGCATGGCTGAAAATCATCCAAGCTGTCTCTGGAAGCTTCCGAAGAACTACTCCATGCTATGTCAAACTGTAATTAGGAATTTTCTGCAGTCTCTAAAGTACAGTCCATAGAGAAATAAGATCAGAAGATGATGGAAAAAGGGTCAGCAACTTGCTGGTGAAAAAAACACCATCTCGCACAAGAATTCTATGTAGACAATGGAGACAATGTACAGCTGAAACATGTTTGGTAAAGCATGCTGAGCAGAAAGACTAAGCAACATCCAGTCAAGACTAAGCTATTTCATCAGAGAGGAAGTAGTTACCAAGAAGCTTGTTTTAAAAGAAAATACAGCAATTGGTAATGTTTGGTGAAGACAAGGCAGACTTTAACAAGTATAACTAGACAAATTTCTGCTGCCGAACAGTGTGTCTGCTACCCACAGGAGTGTTTTAAATTAGGAAGAAGCCATGTCTTAACAGTTGCTTTGCTCAAACACTCACCAA
>NW_009197004.1:0-13164 GCF_000690835.1 Fulmarus glacialis | reverse complement strand
GAACAGTGGGCAACCTGGCTTAAAAGTTGACTGTTTTTCACTAGAGTGGAAGTATCTTATCCAGAGAAAAAGGGTTGGTTGTCAGCCATTTGCATCTCACTGGGGAAGGGATTACCATGCCAAAGAACAACATGCTGCTTTGGAAGCTTGTTAGAGCAGTCCCTTTAAATGTATGACCATCAAGCACAGCATAGCTAGCCAGTTGAGGGACGTGATTGTCCCACTCTACACTGCACTGTTGTGGCCCCACCTCAAGTACTGTTTTCGAGTACTGTACCTCAAGTGCAGTTTTGGGCGCCTCAATATAAGAAGGACATCAAACTATTGGAGTGTGTCCAGAGGAGGGCGACCAAGATGGTGAAAGGTCTCGAGGGCAAGACTTACGAGGAGTGGCTGAGATCACTTGGTTTGTTCAGCTTGGAGAAGAGAAGGCTGAGGGGTGACCTCATCGCAGTCTACAACTTCCTCAAGGGGGACGGTGGAGAGGAAGGTGCTGATCTCCCCTCTCTGGTGAGCAGCGACAGAACATGAGGAAATGGAATGAAGCTGCATCAGGGGAAGTTCAGACTGGACATTAGGAAAAGGTTCCGAGAGAGTGGTCAGTCACTGGAATAGGGTCCCCAGGGAAGTGGTCACGGCACCAAGCCTGTCAGAGTTCAAGGAGCGTCTGGATGATGCTCTTAGTCATATGGTTTAGTTTTAGGTAGTCTGTGAGGAGCAGGGAGTTGGACTTGATGATCCTTATGTGTTCCTTCCAACTTGAGATATCCTATGATTCTATTACAGGTCTGATCTGGCCCTACCGAGCACTGTTTGTCCTTCATCCAAAAGCATGCAGAAAAAAGCAGCAACTTCACTAGTTAACAAGGTTATTTTCAAATTATTCTTTCTCAACCTTTTCTAGATTAGTAGTCCGACTTTCTTAATCTTATGTGAGCATATACACAGATCATGGTTGCTACTTTAGAGTTAATGAGGGCTACAGTTACAGCATCCCACAGTGCCAAAGCATGAGTACAAAACGTAAGATGGGGTATACAAAACACTGTCCTTTAGGCGAGGAAAAATGAGCATTTCAAGCACTGGCTCACAGATTTTGACTGATGCTTAGTACCTGCAGCTTTAATGGATTTCACAAGACCAGAGAGGTGTCCAGTATTTCTTGAAAAACAGTCATGAAGTGAACATTCAGACATCTGTATGAATTACACCTGTATTTAGGAAACACCCTCTCTCCAAGTGAACCACTACAAGACCAGCTGTTGGCCAAGTAAGAGGGATTGTGGCAGGTGCTTCATGCTGCGAGGCCAAGGGGGACACAACCACCCTCACACTCCCACCAGCGCAATTCCCTTTGCAGCTGCACACAAGAGGGAATCTGCCAGACCATTTGGCTTCGCAATGAGGAACAGCATCAGGGCCCCAGGGCCAACTTTAGCCCTGCAGACAGTCCGTTTCACTGACCCACTACCCTCAGAGGACCTTTTTCTTTTCTCAAGATGCTGCTTTGCCAAGCCCTTGGGTGTGTGCAGCAGTGCAAACTACACCCATCTTGGCATGTTGCTGTTGCTTCAGTCCCACAAATCGGGCTCTATGCTACAGGCACAAAGTGTACAAAAGATACTCTTTTCCACTTCAATCTTGCAAAACCTGTGCTGTTTGTTTCCTCTTCCTTCCAAAATGCAGAAGGTAGTAATCTGAGCAAGACCAAACCCAGGAACTGGGAAGCCCACACTTTGTTTGGGTTTCTGACCAAACTTCTTAAAACACTTGACAGGAATAACCTCATGTTTATTACCTTCTGAGTTATCACAGAAGAAATAGTAGTTAAAGCAATGTAACCGTAGCATGCTTTGAGAGCCTGGTCTGCAAGGAGTTTGATTTGTGTAGAACCGTAAGCAGGCACATTCTTGGCACAGGGAAAACAGAGGCCTCAGCAGTGAGCTCCTTCTCATGTCCTGCACTGCTGCTCAGCAAGACTCTCACGAGAGGCTAGTTTTGGCCCCTTCACATTTATTGATCTCCTCTATTAATGTTGACTTGCCTGTCCTGTTGTGATTATCCCCTGCACAGAAGATTGCCCTCTTATGTTTCTGCTTACGGTGAATGTAGGCATGTAATAAATGAGCATAACTGAATCAGTACGGTCACTTAACTGCAGTGTTTTAGCAGACGTGAGACTGCACTCCAGTAGGCTGATTACAAAACCTCCAGGGCAATAGTAACTCAACAATGATAGCCAGAACATCGCTGGAATTACAGTAGTATTTCATCTCTGAAAGGAGTTGTTCATTATTTTGCACAATGACCTCATCTCAGGATCCATCATTCACTTGTTCAGTTGTTTTTCTTTTTACTGCAGTATCTGGAGCTTAGATCATGAGCTGTTATAGAAAGGGCAGTCTTGATTTAGCCAAACTCACAGGGGGCATATGAGTAAGATGCAAGAGTTAACTGAAGTTCAGTGAGAGCTACTTAAGTTTATCAGAGTGGGAAGGCAGCAAAACAACACTGTTTACCCTAACTGCAGAGCAGGCTCCCCTTGGCTAGTGCTTGTACTGCCACGTGTGGCAGCTGACCTAACTCAGGCATAAACTCAAGCAGCCTCTACTTAATCCCTTTCTCAGTTAAACTCTTCTACAAAATTGACTTTCAGACATGAAACATCTGCACCAAAGAAGACATCCAGGTAAGCACAGAAGAACAGAGCACTCTCCAGGTATAAGAACAGAAAGAGGAGAGTGCAGAAGACAAAGGGTCACAAGTCAAGCTGGCAACAGGCACCAAGTTGGCATTTCTACTTCTAAAAAACTTTCCTGCACCTCCTCACCAATCCACCCTCAGGTACTAAAGCACCCAACTCGGGAATGTTCTCTGGGTATGCCAAGACAGGACAATATTCACGCTCTACTTAATCCAGGGAAACACTTGAACTATACTTTGATTAGATACTGATTTACATCCTGAGTTATACTGTGATCCGAGAGCCTTCTTAATTTCTGAAACAACTTAGAAAGGATATCTACACTCCATTATTTCTAATAGGTATGCAGACTTTGCAAGTATACATCACTGCCATCAAATAATGCTGAGTTTTAAATATGTAAGCTGTACATTTGGACTCATCACAAACTAGGTAGAATATTTATTTTCTGTTTTCCCATTACTTGAGTCACTTTACCTTTGCAAAGGAAATTTATCAATTTTTTTTCCTTAGACTTTTAATATAGTAATTTTACCTGTACAAATAGAACTGAAGAAAATGTAGATGAGGCCTGACCAAAACAGCTCAGAGGTGTAAGTCCTTTTAAAATTGAAAAGTGGTATTTTGCATCCTAACTACCATTTTTAGATTTTAAAATTGCACATTATTTTGAAATAAACAAAATTACACTTTCCAGCATAGGCACAATGCTGGTGAGGTTATACAACCTATCTGAAATCCCCCTTAAACCTCTACAGGCTCAATTCCAGCAATGTTGAGCACAGGAGAATTAATTATGCTGCAGCAGTGTAATCTCTATGAATTGAATAGGTTTGTTTATAAAACACATGCAACTACGCAGTTGTCCTTTGCTAAAGAAAATATTTAACCCTATTTCCATTACACGGAAGTTTGCATGCCAGGGAATCCAGCATACCAAATACCTCTAAATTTAATTCTAGATACTGACCAATATTACTAAATATGGTATGTCAGCTTCATTATCACTCAAAATTACCTAAAATCTAAGTGACAAATGATGCTGCGTGGAGTTACAGTACCCTAGTGCAACTGCAAATGTTCAAACATCTTGTTAGAACTCCTGTTAAAAAATGTTAGCCATTTTGGATATCACCAAATTACATTTATAATTAGTCTTGTCTAGCATCAACTTTTCCAGTTAAAAACACAACCTCCATCTCCTCTTTTTTTTTATGGTAGCAAACCCACATGAATAAAGGGACAGGGAAAATATGATGCCTTTTGGAGGGAAATGGTAAACGACTCACTAACAAAATACTATCAGCTCTATATAGTAAATGGAAGAAAACATGATTACTGTTTCATTTGAAGCAATCAGATATGTTACATAATGGAGAAACTGATTGCAGAGGAAAATTAATGGCTCTGAAATTTCTTCAGAGCAATAATTGCTAAATACCATTAATAGGTGCTGTACATTTCCTATAAAGCACTTTGCAAAGGTGCTCAGATTTAAACAGACGTTTACTTAATAAAACACTGATAATGCTCTTCCTTCCTAGAAGTTAGGCCTTACTGCCCCACAACTCTTTTTTGTGGGAAGAGTTAATCTGAGCCCTCTTGCCACACTCAAGTACAGAGGACAGCAGCTTCAGCTCAGACACAGGACTTGAGTGTAAAACAGTCATGGAGCACCCACAGGTTCCCTCTCATTGGGACCCACATGGGAGCAGTAAGTCCTAGAAGGAAGGCAGCAGCAAATACCAGCTGATAAATCTTCATGTGTGTCCAAAACTTCACTAGCTCCTTTTCCCTAGTACTAAAGTTCTTTTCCGTTATCCTGCAGTTCAAGTGGGAAGAGGGGGCACCCACCCTAGAAAACTATTTTTCATCAAATTACAGTTCTTAACACCTACTTTTTTTGTCTGGTATTTTCTCATTCTGGCTATTGAACAATCCTCTAGATTTTTAATAGTTTCAGTTAATTAAAACACCCGACTTTTCCAAAAGCTTCTACACTGGAGACTTGTTTGACTACAGGAAGAAACCTTGAACAAATAGCAAAACAAATCAGACATTTAGAAATGGGAGATAACTGAAGGCTACAAGAGCTATATAGTCTCTCAGCTGTGAAGAAACCACCACTTGTTCTTGATGTACCTACAAAAGGTTCAGGCACAACAGTAACAGAGTGTGCACATGTTCTTTGTTGTGGAGCCTATAATTCTTAATTAGGTTATTATTCCCATTTGCTATGCCAAAGAGGCTAAAGAAGGAGCCAGAGGTTCCTATCCAGGTATTAAATAGCACCATGTCCTTAGGCAAGTGACTATTTGACAATCTCTCCTCTTCCTCACTAGACTGCTTAGAGCAGTCTTTAAGACAGATTCAGTCAACTTAATTTCAGGGTTAAAGTATTACAAAAAACCAATTCTTAAGACTTCTGTGTAATAAAGACAGTCTAGAGTGCTATTTCTCATTTAACGTATTTTTTTTAATGGATTTGAGTCTCAGATTGTCAAATATGAATTGCTGACTTTTTAACCTTTGAAAAAATACTTTTTTCTGAATTGTAACATGAAAAATAAATAAAAATAGATGATAGAATTAGTAAGGAATTTGTCAATTCTGTTTCCCACAAGAAAACTGGTACTCTAATTATAAGCTTCTGAATGAGACAATCTTGTAAAGCTTTGTATCCACTGGTACTATAAATCAGAAGCTTCTCAGTTAGTTTCATTTATTTTCTTCATCTGGAAGCCTTCCATATGCTTTAATGTTTCAACATGCTGTTCTTTTAAATCAGAAAAAGAACTTTGTTATTACAGCTGTGGGGAGGGTTATTGCTGCTTTAACCAGTAAGTTAGATTTTCATCTTGGCTCCTGCCTGATGAGTAAGAAATCTGAAAAATCAGAGATGATAACATCCATTTCCCAAATGATGTAAACAAGTATACTTCCTATTTATTTCCATGGATGACACTAAGCCATACAATACCTAAGGCTCAGACAACTTTACCTCAAAGAGAATGGTGTTTGGTTTAGTTTCATTGCTTTTATTCTAAAAGTACCTGTAAATTGGTTTGGGGTTTTTTTGTTTTTAAATCTTTAATACATGGTAACTGCTATCTCCAGGGTACATCTCCCAAAACACTTTCTTTTATTAGTACAAAGACTTAACAAAGCTTCCTTTTTCTCTCTGAAAGGAGTTTTCAATGAATGACAGACTAAAATGTGTCCAAAACTCTTGTGATATGACCCTGGCCCAGACAGAGCTTTATGCTGGCTCAGCCCAAACTTTTGCCTCCCATGAGCTTTTTAAACTCAAAAAAGTCAATATTTGTTTTTCACCTGCCTCTTAGAGGCTCCCCCTACCTGTGCAGGCTTGGTGCTCACAGCATCTTCCTTTAGACAGCCCCAGTTAACCCAGGCTTCTGAGGCAACCATAAGACTGGTGCGAATGGAAGAAAAGGTGAAAGACAGCAACCATACTGAAACAATGATGACAGTTTGTTACACCCTGGATACAACTTCTCTTAGGAAATAAAGCAAAGCAAGAACAGCTGCAAATGCCATGCTGACAAAACAAACACGCACCTAGATAAATTGTTCCAACTTTACCATAGTGTGACATAGAGCATTTTGGTCTTCACTTAAAATCAGTGTGCTTAAATCCATTTAAAATCAGTTTAAACTGCATTGGTTTAAAACAATTTTCAGCTGGTGCCATTAAATTGTTATGAACTGCGTCTGTTTTCTTACAAAACAGCTTTTACTTTGTATTTAGTTTCTCTCACCTGGCTGTCACATGGTTTACACTACTGGAATACAGAACTTTCCTTTCAGTCCCAATTTTCTACTCCTATCACTGTGTCACCATTTAGAGTTGTACAAGGAAACAAAATTGAGCACTTCATCTTCAGCCAGGACAAGGGTAAGTAACTGCAGTGCCTACAAGGCAGCAGAGAGATCAGGCCCAAAGGGAAAGACACCAAACAAAGGTTGGGGGCTTCCCTCCCTCTTCCACTAGTGGCTTCAGAACTCTGCGTCAAACTTTACACCTGCTTTTAGTCTTCCATCTGCCTGCCACAGAGTACCAAAAAAAAGTCATGGCAAGGAGGCATGCAGTAAAAGACCCAGCAAGAAGCATCATTTTCACCCTGTGGCTACGTAAACATCAGACCTCCCACCTTAACTGCTGGGTGAACTAACTTCACCCCTTATTTGTCTGTCCGAGGGCCAGCTGGACACTGGGATATCCTGATATCCCAAGCTATATGGAAGAACATGCTGGAGTGGAGCAGAACCTACACACTACAAGTATGGAAGACAGTATCTCTCATGCACCAGGAAGCCATCATCAGGTGTGCTCGCAACTAGGGATTTCACACTGATTATTCTTCACTGATTATATATGAATATTTTATTTCAGCTTTGTGGTAATACTTGATAATCAAACATCTCAGTTGTAGGTGTGCAGTAAAAGTAGGTGAGCTATCAAGTTAATTCATTCAATATTTAACTTGCTAACATGTAATAACATGCAAGAGTTCTCCCCCAAGCCCAGTATTAACTGAGGTGTCAAACTGTGGCAGACAAAAAACAAATTCTGGCGATCTATGAGTGTACTGGACTGATGTACCATGAAGGAAAAGTTCTGCTTCCTTTCTTCAGCAACATGTTGATATCACTATGGAGGAGCAGCTTGTCAAATACACAGAGCTAAAAGTCACATTTCAGCCCTGTTTATGAACTCCAGCTGCCTTTAAAAAAAAAAACAAAACAAAACACCTCCACACGAACTTTTTTAGAAGGCTCTTTTTAGGAAAAACAGGCTGAAGAAGAGAAATGCAGGACAGGAGCTAAGGGCAAACATAGCCAGAAAAATGTAACACAGACCTCCTTGCCAGGACACTAGGAGAGAGCAAACTATCTATTGAACAAATTAATGATGAGACCCACAGAAGGCAAAGCCTCCCAAATATCCAGCCAACTCGCTAAGAAATGTTTGGCAACCCTCTCAAAGAGCAACCCGTAAGCCTGGGGAGCTAAGGCGGCCTTCTGTAATTTCTGCAACTATGTCACATTCAGAGATTTACAGTTCAAACCCAAGCCACGTCCCCAAAATCCTGAGATCTGAACTAACCCAGGTAGCTTGGCAAAGCTGAGTCAAACACCACGTATGCAAAACCTGCCCGCAGGTTTATCAACACAGAAGAGACATACCCAATACATATAAAAGTAATTCTAGGTGTTCTCACAGAGTTTCATGAAACACCATCTTTGTACTCACCTCCCTTACTAAAAAAGGTGCTTACCATGTTATCTGTATTTTGACCTACCTGAAACCATGAAATTATCATCGTGTCAATCACCAAACAAAGATGTGTAAACAGTGAAGCCTTTCAGTGTCTGAAAATACAGCTGTCAGTTGCTTGCAACATTTTGTGTGCGTGCCAGGAACGGTGAAAGGAAAATTAGATACGTGAACCAAATAATATAAAGGCTGTTGTGGGGGGCACTGCATTAATATCCTGGTAACCTGGCTCATGCTAGCCCTTTAAGGTGAGGACAGGTCAAGGTTTTTGATAAAGAAGATGAAAGGAAAAGTTGATTAAGAGAGAATAAATACTTTAGGTGTTGCTAGAGAGACTTTTTTCCAGTAACACTTCAGAGATATAACAGTACGGTAAGTGCAAGCAGATTATTGAAAAGGAACTACCAAAGATTTTGCAATATACTGAACAGAAAATGTTATATGACTGCCTTTTAAGACACTTCTAGACACAGTACTTGAGCTGTTTACTGAGCAGTCCACAAGCAGCCTACTCAGATACTTGATTTTATCGGGGCAGGCCACCCACATCTCACCCAGTGAAAGTGCATATATACAAGAAGAATCCCCCCCAAACAGTGTAACCTTTTAATATAATCTGACCTTTAGCAAACAAAAACTCTCCTTTTCTATCATGTTCATACAGAAAGAAATCAAGTACAGAGTTTCACTTCATTTCTAAATCATGGAAGATACACTGGAAAAAATTCTACATCAATAAGCATGGCATTAAGTCAAAATAGGTATTTCTTCTGAGACATGTCAATAATCCAGCATTTGTTTTAGTTCCAAATTTATGGAAGAGTATCAATATAAAATGTTTGCATATCACACATGCCTAACAGGTTTCAGTCTGGCAAGGGAGAACCAAGACTCCCTGAGGCAAAATGGAAGGCCAAAGAAGCAGAGTTGCTCATTACACAAGGTGCTGGACATCACAGGCCAACAATTTCCACATCTATGTGACCTGAAAATGTGTGTTTTGCTTATATTTCCCTTATGGCAGAGGCAGGATGAAAACCAACAGGAACTATGTTTAATCTTTTTTTTTTTCTCCAAACCTACAATTTATTCATGGAAAAACACTTGTGGGCAATTTTTAAAGTTTCAGAACGGGGAAAGCAGGCAGAAATAGAGCCTACAGCAGCAAAAAACTATGCAGCGAACAAACCTACATCAACCACCAGAGAACCATCACCATGTTTCAGTTTGCTTTAGAAACCATAGCCTGGACTGACTGAGCAATTTGATTTATACTTTCAACTTACTCCTCATGTGGGGCTCTAATTCCTCAGTCTAAAAGTCAAGCACAGGTACCTAGGAGAGAATAAGCTCTTGACATAAAATGAACATATGACACTTCTATATACACCATTGAAAGGAACTTACTCTTCTAGAGATAGGAGGAGTGCAAAATAAGCAGCGCTACTGTAAAAGTACTTGCAACACTATGCTATTCTCACGCTTCTTATCAATCAGCACCAATCTCAACGGAGACGCAAGGGAAATGAATAATAGTAGGATCTAAGCCCTTCCATCAGATACAGGATTGCCTCCAGGACAAGTGTAATGAAGCAGGTCATGGGGGAATTGAGCTCTACTGTGGTCAGTGTTGTGTTTATGGAACACCTATCGAGGAAATCAGTCTTGATTTCTGCAAAAGGTACAAGACCAACAGCTAACAGATTAATTACCAGCCAAGATTCATTCCCTTCCCTCAAGCAACGTTTCAGACAGCTACTATCAGAAGACAGGAAACTTAATCTAAGGATTAAAAAAAAAAAACAAACCACATCGCAAGTAAGATCATATTCAATAGTAGACTAGAGGATGAACAGCGTGAACAGCACTTTTGCACAGTGAATTAAATAGCAATTTGTTACAAACTGAAGACTACAATGCAGTTTCTGTAACGATATGCCTCAGAAACTTTCCCTTGTAAACCATACTGAAACTGTGCCTCAAACCAAATTAGACAATAGAAGATGCTATGTAGTAAGCTCTGATAAAAACCACCCACCCCATGACAGTGCTGAAAGACTGCCTCACTTCTTTTATATAGTGACTCTTAGCTTCTGTATACACCTGCACACCTTGATTTGCTCACCTGTTAAGATTTTTTTATAACCTAATGACCACTCCATGCACGCTAACCATTACAAGCCATCTGAGAGGGCAACAAAGTTTGGACATCCATGAGCAACTTCTTTGTTAAGCACAGCAAGCAGGTGTACTTGCTGTACAACCAGGTACTCATCCATTTTTCACGGCCTCAATAATAACATGCCACAAAAATGGGAAACACTGTTTCTCTGCAAACCCTTTGATTACTTTTAGGTTAAAGAAGATTATATCTTAAGTAAGTTAAATCTTAAGTAATTGTAAAAAATCCAAAACAAAAAAACCAAGTCACCCCAAAACTTTCAAAACTCAAATGGTTCATTGCTTAAATCACTACAAAATTATTTTTATGATAGCTCAAGAATTAACAGGCATTCAGTGATAAACTCAATGTACAATCAGGGAAGTAAAGCATGATCACACAGTGACTGTATTCTTTAACTATTTTCAAAGCATATTTTCTAGAAGTGATCAATTTCAACTTTCAAAGATGCTACGAAGTGTAAGGTCTTAAGAAGCCAAGAAAAATACTGTCACTATCCCTTTTTGCATTTCACTTGACTTGCTCACCTGTCTCCATGACTTCACATTGTAGGTTTTTCAAAAACTAATCCTACAGCCGTGTTTGAATAGTAGAGGAACAAGCATGTTAAGTAACAATGGAACTTCATTTCCCATATGAAAAATACTTTCTCCTGCTATTATTTCACTCTACTGAGTCTAAACTCTTTTACCAAACAGCAAAGAAGTTCAGATCAAATGTGAAAGAAGAAAGATGTTACAGTCTACAGTTTATTAGCTGCCAGTGTCCCGTTGTGCAGTAAACCTTTTGCAGGAAGAATGGCAAACTGTAACCTCAGTTACCTAGTTGGATAGCACAGTGTCCTGGTTTTGGCTGGCATAGAGTTAATTTTCCTTCTAGTAGCTGGTGTGGTGCTGTGTTTTGGGTTTGAGAGGAATGTTGATGGCACATTGATGTTGTAGTTGCTGCTAAGTAGTGCTTACATGGTCAAGGACTTCTCAGCTTCCCATGCTCTGCCGGGTGCACGAGAAGCTGGGAGGGAGCATAGCCAGGACAGCTAACCCAACTGGCCAACGGGGTATTCCATACCATATAACACCATGCTCAGTACATAAATTAGGAGGCATGGTCCAGGAAGGGGGATTCATGGCTTGGGGCTGGGCTGGGCATCAGTCGGCGGGTAGGGAGCAGTTGCATTGTGCATTGCCTACTTTGTACATTCTATCATTGTTGTTGTTATTATTATTATAACTACTGTTCTACTTTGTTTTATGTCAACTATTAAACTGTTTTTATCTCAACCCACAAGTTTTCCCACTTGTCCCCACCCGATTGTCTCCCCCATCCCACCGGAGGTGGGGGGTGAGTGAGTGGCTATGTGGTGTTTAGTTGCTGGTTGGGGTCAAACCATGACAGTCCTTTTGGTGCCCAACGTGGGGCACAAAGGGTTTGAGATAACAACAGATTAACTAGAGAGTACTAAGGAATTTATACCTGTTAATAGTTGCCGGTCACAACAGTGATTCATCTGTTCTCGATATTAATTTATCTGACCTGCACCATGCCTTGTTTTTACTGTACCTGTTAAAGATTGGTGTTGGTTTTTGCAGTCTGCTGTGCTCTGCAGTGATTAGTGATGTTTTGCCTGGGAGATTTGTTATTAAAACACTGGCCTTGGGTATCATTCGGTATTTGGGTTTTGTACTGAAGCTGTTACTGTATTTCAGGTACCATCTCATGGAAATAATTAGCAATTATACCTCTTCCTCTGAGAGGTTTTTTATGGAGAAAATACAGAATGGCCCCTTCACTACCTTCCTCTATGATGTTTTCTCCTTTGTTACAGTAACTTGTCAGTACCTTGAACATCCCTGGGTAATTAAGATACATCTATTGGTATTCCTTGGGAATATTGTTTTGGTTTTGTCCAAGGTTAGTAAGCAATTTAAGAATATCATCCTGCCCGAAGGCTGGATAGTTATGAGTGGCAGGGTGTGTGGAATAGCATGGGCAAATGCCTAGGATGGTGGGCATCCCCAGTATTTTGGCACTTCATCCCTGAACAAGTGCATAATCCTGAAAAATTAGTAGAATATTTGGAAAAAGTATGCTGTCACCCTGGCAATTCCAGAGAGACACAAATCATTGCAATGTGCTGGGGCCTGGCCCATGCCTACTGAGCCCTGTTCAACACTAGTCAGAAGGCTCAAGGGGAAGAAAAGGTCTCTGCATCTGACAACAAAAAAACAGGCACTGCAGCTACTCCAACCCCTGCGACAGAGAACCAACCCGTGCTGGTATAAGTTACCCCTATACAAAAGAGGAAATACACAATTTATGGGGGAGTCAGGGTGGGACACTTTCCCCCACTCCTTCATCTTCCTGTTCAGATTTCCGGAAACTCCTTTTTCTTCTATCCTCTTCATGAAGCCCTCCACAACAGTTCTTGAGAATTTTGAATATCCTTGGAATGCTCAAACAAGCATGTTCCTATTGCTATGTCTCCTGAATGTGGTTCAGGTCTTCTTTAGGGTTAAACAACTATTTAGGAATACCGTCCAGAGACCAACCCCCGCGACAGGCACCGTAGCTACTCCAACCCCGGCGACAGGCACTGCAGCTATGCAAACCCCAGCCCTATGTAGGAGTGCCGCCCAGAGACCACCCCCCGCGACAGGCACCGTAGCTACTCCAACCCCGGCGACAGGCACTGCAGCTATGCAAACCCCAGCAACAGTCACAGCGGCTGAACCAGAGAACTCACCTATGCCAGTATCAGTTGCCCCTATACAGAAAGAGAAATACACAAAAAAATCAGCTCCGTTAGTAAGGGATGAAGATGAACCAGGGCCATCACGAGAACAGGAGGAGGAAGAGGCAGAACCCATAAATGAGATGGTAACCACCCCATCCCTATCCCTGAGTGAGCTGCGAGATATGTGAAAAGATTTCAGTCGTCGTCCAGGCGAGCACATTGTCACCTGGCTGCTCCGATGCTGG
>NW_009197003.1:105756-107933 GCF_000690835.1 Fulmarus glacialis | reverse complement strand
ATCTCTTTGGGGGTATCTGTGGTGGGATTGTTCTGAACCTTCCCAGTAGATACCCTCCGTTTCTCTGTATTAGTGCACTGTTAGAACAAGAGTCTGGTTGTAGCACTGCCTGGCTCCCTGTTCATCGTCAGTGTCAATGCTCTTTTAAACACTGGGAGATGTCACTGAGTTTACTTTTCTTCTCTTACTTCGGAGTAGATGATGGTGGAGCTACTCCAGTGCAAGACGAACGAGACTCAGGATCTGATGTTGAAGATGAAGGAAATGAGCAGCATTCTGGATCTGAGAATGGAAGTGTAGGGCACCATTCGGAGGTACTACTGGAACTTTATCTAGATAAAGATTACTCTTCTATGAATTGTTTTTTTTTTTTGTTTAAAGAGGCATTTTCTCTTAACTGAGACTTAAGTGTTTATTCAGTTGTTCTTAAGGGTCCTGTCTGGCAAAACTTTACTTCCAGGAAGAAATGCGCCAGCTCATCTCTTGACCAACGTGTAGGATAGGGTCTTTTTTATTTTTCTTCTTAATTATAATTATTATAATAGCATTCACTGTTTTGAACTAGAAAAGTTTAATATTGTTATACTCAATTGCAAGAAGACAGACTTTTTGGGTTTGAAATTCTAAGCAATGGATTATGAGGAATTTGGAATTTTACCTCAAATTCTGCACAGTAATGTAAACCTATACATTATGGAGGCATAGATTTCCTTACCAAAGAATAAATGCTCTCCCATCTTCCATCTTTCTTCTCAGATGTGAGCATTGACTCTGAAGTCTATTTTGTGCTATGTTTTTCACCTTGTCATTCACAAAGGAGCAGGTCTCCACATGGAGCAGGAGCAGGTTAAGGTTCCTAAACGGGATCTGTTCTTCCTCTGAAGAGGTTCTTGCTTCGAGAACCCTACATCATGAAAAGGGTGGTAATGCTTTGATCCAGGGTTGTATTTGGGGGAGAGTGACTTAACTTGTGGATTGACTATTTTAGTTGAAAAGAGATTCTGATAAAAGTGAAGGTTCCCTTTAGAATCTAGGACAGTTTTGGAGTTAATCTTAATTTTGAGGAATTTTTTGTGACTTGGAATAGAATTATATCAGGTCTTACTAGGAAGGAATAATTTTGGCTTGTGAACTCACGTCTTCTGCCAGCAAAGTTACGTTATGGAGAACTTTTTGATACTTGTAAAAACTGTAATCAAAGCCATTTCATTTTGTTCTGCATATTTTGTTGCATTTTATGTAAAGATCAGGATTTACTCTGACTGGGTTTTCAGCGGTTACAAATTTTTAAAAATTGCTTAAAATGCATGATGTGCTGTACTGTAGCAGGCTGATGTGTCAAAAGGCTCAACTGTGCTGTGGTATAACTTGCAAACCCTTTTTTTCCTTTTTCTCCACCCCTTTATTGAATTCTTACTTCCCTCAGAGTTAGAAAGTAGATGAAGATTTTATATTTGTTATTATTGAAAGTTCTTCCCATGTATTTGAATTTGAGTGTAAAGCAGATTTGGAATTTCTTTTTTTTTAAAGGTGTTGATATTTGCAATGGGAGAAGTTGATTTAGTGCGAGGCAGCATCTCTTATTGTGACAATCAGTATTTCAGTGTGGGAGAAAATATGTTTTTCAACATGGGAGAAATAAATTTCAAAGGGATTTAGTACTTCTGTTTTAATGAAAAAAAAAAGGTGATGAGCGCATGGAGAGTCATGTTGCTGCTGCAATAATAAGCTTTTTCTGCTGTGTATGAAAACTTGGTCATTTGTTCTTACTCTTTTGTACTCCTGTGGGATTTTAATTTTACTTACAGTGGCAAAGTAGTTGGAAGTCTAGCTTAAAGAACAGGTAGTTGACCATTACTTACATCTTCAGCATGTCTTTTTCAGGTTTAAATAACCAGAAAGTACTAGGACCTATTATCATTGTTAACTGATCCTCTTCATGTGCCTGCATTATTTTAAGGGCTTTGTTCTGTGATGGCTGTTGAATATTCCTCTGTAGACAAAATATTTCAGAAAGTCCATTTAAAAAAAAAAAACCACCAAAGAAAAAAAAAGAACTAACACACCTTTCTGTCCAATAGTAAATATGAACCTTCAAGCCTTAGTGATTTATTTGATTCAGTTCAAATCATAAACATTTGAGTATTTTGTTATGAAGTCTTATATTCTTAGTTTTC
>NW_009197003.1:83636-105740 GCF_000690835.1 Fulmarus glacialis | reverse complement strand
CCTACAGAAAATTCAAAATGCAACTCAAAATGCAATCATGTGGAGCAGCTGTCTCTGAAAGGACAGCTTTCTGAAGGAGTAGCTTTCAGTGATTTATCATATTATTTACCCTAAATATTCTCTCATCCTCTTATTTCCTTCATCTTTAGGAATATGTGGGAGGAATGACACTCAAAGGTAATAAAACCTTTGAGACAGCCTAATCAGTTAAGTCTATTTAATTACTATTTCGTCTCTAATTTAGAACTCAGATGTAAAGAACTGAAGTTTTAAACTTTCAAACTTTTTTTTCAGGTTCTTAACTTTAAAGAAAAGGGGAATCCTGAGGAATTACTTATGTAGGTCTCAGGTATGTGGGTTTTTCTTTTCCACAATTCTTTTCTGGCTTTCCTTCCCCCAGTCCCACTTTATCTATAAATGTTCTCCTTGATGTCCTTAACGATTCTGCTTTAGACAAATAGAATTAGATAACACATAGTTTTAGTACAGTAATGAATATGAAATCATGTTTACAGTGTTTGTACAAGTCAGGCTCATATGGAAATCTTTGATGACTTAGATTCTTGCACTTTCACCAAGTCGCTGCTGTCTTCATGAATTAAGTTATGGTTTGACTGTGACTGTTAACAAATATATACAAATATCTTACATTTCTTAAAAAAAGAGAAACTTGCTGATCTGCCTGTGATGGTTATATATGCCTTAGTTTAACAACTGTCATTCATGAGATTGTAGTGGATGGGTCAATTTTGTTGAACTTACTAAGTTATCGAAATAGTACCTCTTAAAAGTGGCTGCGTGTTGATCCCATAAACTACTTGCTAACTAAAATTTTTATGTGGAAGGATAACACTGTAAATTTGGTTTTGATGTATTCCTTATTTTGTACTGTACTAAAGCCTCATGTTATAGAATTCTTTCAGTTAAAAAAAATCAAGGACATCTCAATTAAAATCTTTATAGATAAAGAGGAGGAAGAAAAGAAAGCAAAGGAATTAGAGAAAAATGCAGTAGCAATTACCTGAGACCTACTTGTTTTTGAGGATGTCTGATCTTCTATTTTAATTAAGTATTTGGCAAAGGAAAAATAGAAAACTCCAAAATTACATACTTGATATCTTTGAAAACATCTTTTTAGAGACGAACTAGTAAAAAAAAAAAAAATGGGGAGGGGTGGAGGGGAGACTATCCTACAGAGTTTAGAAATCTTACTGTAAAGTTTCATGCACTTTTTATCTCAAGTGTATTCCAAAACATTCACAGATTCATTAATTGTATTCAGAAGACCTTTGCACTGATGGCTGTGGACAGGGCCTGTCTGCTCTCTGTAGGCTCTGCGCGACTCAGCTCTGTCCCAGCTCTGCTTTAGAAGATGCTCAGTTATGTTAACGTGCTGAGTCTGAGGTGGTGTGTGTCATTTCTCTGCTGGGCTTACTGACTTGACTAATATAACTGTGTGCGTTTTGGGTTAGCTCTGGTTGAGCTTTCCAGACTCAGGACTAGAGCAGATGGTGCCTGTCTGCCCAATCTGTGTAGGGGCATCTATATTATCTAAGTGGTTCTTCTGTAGGTGATTATATCACAGTAGAGTTCACCTGCTGTAACCACTGGGATTCTGTGGTGCAGAGCACTGTATAATCACAGTGTGAGCTAATTAGGATGCATGTCTGTTCTCCTTCCCCAAACATCTTCGTTCTCAAGAGTGATTGTCAGTTTGCAGTAACAGATTAGAGATTCAATGTGTTGTAAAGTGCTTCAGTAATAATGCTGTATAATTGTGATGACTTCTTACCAAGTATTTTGCATAGGAAGTTCCTTGTAATTTAGTAACCTATTCTGAATAAGTGGATATATAACCTGCAGCCACACTTCTGACCTTAGAAACATTAAGAATCGTTATGGATTCCGTTGTTTTTAGTTTTGTTTACTTGTTCACCGAAGACTTTCTAGACCGGCAGTCTGGAAGGTGATGAGCCTAATAGTTTAAAGAGGAGCATTTGTATTGTTTTCCTTCGTTTTGTTTAGCAAAATCCCCTATTACTGCTGACGTAATTATCAGTACCCGTTCAGCATTAACCATCTGAAATCAAGAGAAGACAGACAAACCCACCAAAAATTAAATGGTAGGAAAATAAGGATTAAAGACTTCATATTATTATTTATATATTTATTTTATTATAAACATCAATTTCAGTGTAGACCTCTGCATTTCAGTACTTCTCAATGACCTTACCTGTAACACCGCTCTAAAATCTGTTCCCTGTTCTGTTTGCAGCTGTAGTTTTCTTTAATCTTAAATAATACAGTCAGAGAAAATACATCACATACACATGTTGTTAGTTTATGTGGGAGATACTGGGCAGGAGAGGACAATTGAATTAATTTTTTGGTAGGGAAAAAAAAAAGTAACTCTCATAATAAGCTGAGAGCAGTTGAGTGTGTGTATGGTCTTCCTCAGCTGTGCGTCCTCAATTCTGTAACTTCTTAATCTTCATGTTTAATTCTTTAAAATTCCAAATTCAGGTTTTAACAGAACTATGTTTCCTTTCTGTCAGGAGAAATAAGAAATACTAAATAGTACCACCAGCATGATTCAAAAGAGTAGCATCGCTGTAGAGACAGGGACAAGCAGTAGAGAAAAGACAACTTGCTCAGATTATCACAGCAGCTGTTTTGTAGCTAGCATTGAGTAACATGGAAATAGTGAAGTTGTATTTGAAGTGCATGTTTTAAAATTATGTAGTCCTGATTTTTTTCTATTGGGCAGTAACTCTCTGTTAGTGATTCTGCGGTAATTTAGAAGTTATTATTTTATCAAGTGCTAGCCAAGGGAATAAATGCGTAAGGTCCAAAATCTTAAAAAGCAATGTTATTTACTGTTTAGTATAATTCTGGAGGGAATAGTCCCTAAAAGCAATTAAAATTAATTTTATTTAAAATTCCTTCTTATTCATACATTTTAAAGATTAATAGTATTGTTTGTTGTAGATGTAGGATAGATACACCTGCATTATTTTGTATGGCTCTGAATGTGGGAGTAGAATGACTACAGAAAATAAAACTAGAAAGTCTGTCTTTCCAAGGAAATAAAATTGCTGACAAAAAAGATTTGGAAGCTCCAGGACATACAGGTCTTAAAGTATCTCTTAGGACAATAAATACTCAGTTTTCAAATATGCTAGTGGAAGGAGTCTGTAGCTGAGACAAAATCACCCCTGAGGAAAGCCTGGCTGAAGAGTGGAGTATATAAAAAAGAAGTTCCTTTTGCAGTATTGTTCTTTTCAGTTGAAAACAGGATTATTGTGACAGTGTCTGTGAGAGGTGTACTAAGTTAATGAAATGAGCGTTCAAGAGTCTAATTCTGTTTTCTCAGGTAAATGCAATTGAGATTTTTTTTTTCTCCAAATAGAAATTAGATGTTGTAGGAGAGATAAAACAAGATACTGTCAGTAATGATATTGACAGGTGGCTTGTGAAAGGTTTTTCCAAAAATGGAGCATGTGGCTCGGTATTTTTTGCCCTGTAGAAAAAGACAGAATGGATTGTGTTTCAATTCTAAAGTTTTAAGAAGATCGATGTATTTGTGTATAGATTATCTCAGGGGTGTGGATAGGCACGGGAGCTATCAGCTTAAGGGAGAGAAGCACTGAATCTGTTCTTACATTCTTACACATTGAAGCACAAAACTTGTTAACAATAATACTCTGAAAGGTCTGACTAAAACTTTATTCCTGTTTTTTTTGGTGGGCTTTTGGTATTGACATGTTCTTAAACAAGTTTCCTTGGCAAAGCATGAAAGGGCCCAAGCTCTCTTGAGCTTCACTTGGAAAGTAATGCATGTGCAGTTTCAGTAAAATGTATTTCATACAAAAAACATCTGTTTGAGATCTTAAGAAAAAGAAAATGACGAGTGCGAGATACTGTTTCTTGCCTTATTACTGGGGATTTGGACTAAACCACTTTGAAGGCCTGACTTTTTAAAATAAAAGCACTAAGCATTTACCCTTGAGGAACTGGATCCCTCTTAGACATGTTTATTTGAGTGTGTTTTAAATTCTGTTACCATTTCCAAAATATGATTGCGCTGCAGGGTGGACAGACTTCCATTGATCTCTTAATATTTTTCTTGATCTGAGGTATTTAGTAGTCCTTTGATGCAAATTGTCTAATAATTATTTCTGTATAGAAAGTATTTCAGTTTGCAATACCTTGGGTAATCAAATTGGAGGAAGGACAAGCAAAAATTGAGAACGCTTTTTGTTTACTTTTTAAGCGGTTTTTTTTGCTTAGTTGCCTGAGATGATTTTTCTCTTTCAGAATGAACACAGTGATGGAGAAGATGATGGGCAAATGGGAGAGCCTCATATGACAGACTCTGAAAATGAAGATATCCCAAGGCAAAAAGACAGTGACTCAGATAATGAGGAGCCTCCAAATCACAATGTAAGTGATTCAGACAATGAAGCAGCTCATGGAGGGAAAGACAGTGATTCTGATACTGAGGACCGTCCAAATCAGCATTTAAGTGACTCTGAAAATGAAGATGCCTTAAATCATCGAGCAAGTGACTCTGAAAATGGAGAACCTCACAGGGATCACAGTAGTGATTTTGAAAATGAGGAATCACACAAGCAGCCGGCCAGCGACTCGGAGAGCGAGGAGCTCCACAAGCAGCCGGCCAGTGACTCGGAGAGCGAGGAGCTCCACAAGCAGCCAGCCAGCGACTCAGAGAGTGAGGAACTCCACAAGCAGCCAGCCAGCGACTCAGAGAGTGAGGAACTCCGCAAACAGCCGGCTAGCGACTCGGAGAGCGAGGATGTTTCCAGACACAAACAAGAAATAGAGTCTGAGGATAGTGATGGGGAGGACAGGAAGGAGGAGGTGCAGAACGATTCTCATCATTCAGATAATGAACATGTAAGGGAAGGATTTCAGGGCTCTGACAGTGAAGAGGAAGCTCCTAAGAGACGAAAAATATCGGACAGTGATGAAGAAGAGAAAGAGGAGGAGAAGACAGTGAAGAGGAAAACAGCTATCCTTTCTGACAGTGAGGATGACAATGAGAAAACACGTAAGGAACTATAGTGTGAAAACAAAAATGTGATGTGACAAGCAGTAGTGTTAGAGTTAAATCATTGTTTTTATGTGAAGAAAGCATCTAAGATGAATACGAAACCATAAAGCAAATCTGTTTTTAGAGCACAACTGCATTTGTAGAGGCTATAGTTCTAACTGCATTTCTGTGTGAATGTATACCTAATACTTTTGAGTAATAAGTAGGTCTAATAGAAGTAAAAGGGAAGACTGCAATGATCTTGCTTTACACTGGCATCTGTTGTCGTGTTGATTATTCCTGTTAGTCGTTTTTCTCTACTTTGTTGTTATTTCTTTAGTCATTTTTTCCTCTGGGTTTTTTTTGTTTTTTTCATATACTGGGGGTGAGAGTCAGTTTTGAAATTACAAGTTTTTATGGATAGATGTGGTGTATGGAAACTTCAGTTACTGATTGAATAAAACAGATTTTAGAATGGATATGTTTTTTAAGAAATGGCAATAATTTTGTCAGCTTCCCTCTTGTCCAAATTGAATTTGAGAGAATAGTTTTCTGAGAGTACCAGTTGTCACCTCTGTTACTAGGACATGTAGTAACGCTCCTTTCTGTTGGCAGCTGCAAAAAAAGTACGTATCCTTTCTGATGTCGAAGAATCAGATAGTGATGCTGCGTCAGAGAAATCTGACAAAAGGAAGGAAAATATTGTATCAGATAGTGAGGAAGAAGAAGAAGAAAGAAAAGAGAATGCTGGGAAGAAAAACGAAGAGAAAGATCTGTTTGGCAGTGACAGTGAATCTGGCAATGAACAAGAGTAAGTGCTTCTGGGAATATGAATTCCTTCAGGGTTGCACATAGTGAGACTGATCGTGAATGGAGAATGGATGAATCCCAACCAGAGAATGATTGTCCACCTTCATTGGTGGTGTGAAGAGGAAGGTCAGTAGTAGGTGGCAGAATAAAAGGTGGATCTCCACACAGTCGTTAGAAATTTTGCAGAAAATGCACTTTTCACTGTTGCAGTCTAAATAGATAAATGTTACTGTTACCTTCACAGGAACCTGATTGCAGATATATTTGGGGAATCTGGTGATGAGGAAGAAGAGGAATTTACAGTAAGTGTCATTGTGGATGTCTCTTGCTAGATCTAATCTTCATGGGAAGGTACTCCAGAATGACTGTTCAGGTTTGAACTCATGTTCAAGGATATGCTGTATCAGGAAGGAAGCTTTCTGTCTGCTGGACTCACTGAGGTAGTCTTTGGGTTAAACAACATTTACCACTCTTCTGTTGGGAGAGTTATTGGTGTGAAAGTCACAGGTGGAATTAGGAAGCCTTTGTTCCTCTTTCTTCTAGATTCTCTGCAGACTTATCTGAAGCTTTTCAAGCATCAGTGTCAGGTGCCTGAGTAGATGCTCAATCTTAATCCATACACTGATTTGCACTGTCTTTACCCATCAGGGTTTTAACCAGGAAGATTTGGAGGAAGAGAAAGGTGATGCAGACATGAAGGAGACAGCAGATGAATCGGACTCTGATGATAACATCAAAAGAGGGAAGCAGTAAGTCAATGTGTTACGTACTCCTTTGTTAATAGCAAATGCAAGATTTGGTGAAAGCTCCTCCAAAGACTGGCTAGACTTCTCAGTTTGGAAAGGCATGGGACTACGTTTCTACAGAAAGTGTGTTCTTATAAACTACGACAGAAGGTCCTCTCTCAGCTTGTACAGTTTAGTCTCTTGGCAGTCCTTAGCAGATTACCTGTGCTGCTGCTTCAGAGAACAGTATTTCATGGTTTGCATCAAAACCTGAGTGAAACTAATATCTAATCAGACAAGCATCTAACTCTATTTTTAGCAGTTCAGCATGGAAGTCACAGGTGTGTTTCTCTGCTGGTGTAAGGGATAAGGTATGGCAAGATGTGCCATCAGCATGTCTCCTTGTTTCCTTTCTGTCTGCTCCAGTAGAGTCAGAGCAGTGTATTGCAGGTACAGGAAAGCTAAATCTTTGTCAGCTTCAGTCACAGCTTTAGCACATTTTGAACCCTGGATATTATACATGTGTGCATGTTGTTAGCACTTTTCAGCAAGGTCTTCCAGACTTCTGAGGGCGTCTCAGAGCCATTGAAGCCCTTTGCTAGTTTCCCAGTCTGTAAACTGAGGATAATTAATTATCTTACAGGGACATTGAGACATAATGCTTGTAGATTTATTGAAAGGCTATGCTACAGAAATACAAAATTATTTCCTACAAAGACAGTAAGATCAACCCTCTTCTGACCATCAGCAAACTCTCTTCTTGCATTTCAGTATGGACTTCATGTCAGATTTTGACATGATGCTGCAACGAAAGAAGAGTATGAGTGGCAAGCGTAGACGAAACCGTGATGGTGGAACTTTTATTAGTGATGCAGATGATGTGGTCAGTGCTATGATTGTGAAGATGAATGAAGCTGCTGAGGTGAGTTTTCTAGGCTCCAAAGACACCTTAAAATCTAGTTCCATTTGATAGGAGAATCTTGTGATCAGTAAAATACAGAAATCTGACTGGTACTCAGGAGGAGTAATCTGTACACTGTGGAAAGCTTCCAATATCTAAATAACTGTTTAAATGTTATTTTGGAGAAAATATTTATTCATTTTAAAGATTAAAATTAGTTAACTTGCTAAACTTTGATCAGCTGAGATCATCTATCCTATAAAAAGGGATGTATATGTGTTCTATAAACTACATGAATAAGTATATCAAACATTGAGAAAGGGACTATGTTTTAATTTCATTGTACAATTACTAGCATATGTAGTACTTTGGTGTTTGTTCCTGAGAAGAACCCTTTTCTAAACTGGATGACAGTACTGTGGTAAATGATGGTAGAGCAACAGAATTATGGGAAGTTCTGCCTTGGCAGACTGCCTTTTTCAGGAAGTCATGTTTAATATGTTACTGTGCAAGGTTTATTGGGGTCTTGCCTTTTGTCAGGTATCTTCTGTTGTGGTTGTAGTTTTGTTGGAGTAGCAATCAAATTAATGAACAGTACTGTGAAACTCATTAAAACCAATTGGGGGGAATATACAGAACTTTAGAAAGAGGAATCTGACAAATAACAACCACAACAAAAGAATCTTCCTGAGAACAAGATAAGGATAATGTGTTTGGGGAGGAAGGGGAGAGCGAGATAGCGATCTGGGAGACAACTGAGACTGACTTGGTCTTGACAAGAAAGTCTTTCTTGGACAAGATGATAGCCAAATGTTTCAAATTGAGCCATAAAGTTTGAAATGCTGAAGAGAAGGAAGAGCTGAGCTCCAGTATTGTGGTGTCTTTAGTTCTCTAGCATGTGCCTGTCAAACCATTCTGGGGCATGAAGAGGGGAAGAAGGGCATTAGAAGAATCTCCTCCCTTGCAATAAAAAAACATTGTGCAGAAAGAGCCTTCAGTGGATTAAGATGAGTGGAAAGGAATTAACCACAGCAGGACATAAATCTATTGATTGTAATGGGTCTTTTTGATATGGGAGCCCAGGTACTGAACAATTAGTGACATTATGGCCTTGGATGATGGTCACTTTGAAACCTAGACTTTGTTTTAGCACATGATGCGCATTTGTGTGCTCTTACCTTACTTGCACCGTGCTTTATCCTAAACTTCTAGGTTATCTGGTTACATTCTTAGCTGAAGTGAATATACATTTTCTCATTCCCCATTGTTTTGGTTAGCTATTTTTCTGTTGTTCAGGTGAGATTTTACTTATAAAGTTTCTTGGTTATCTGTGCGTAGCTAGCATGGAGGACTCTGCATACCTCCAGTTTATTGCAATCAACCTAAATAACGAAGTAGAAAAAAAAAGTAATTTTGGGGGGAATCTCCTAATGCGATGCTTTTAAGGAAAATGTTGACTAAGGTGGGGACCCTTTTTTAAGAGAAGTCATTATATAATGTGTTGTGGGGCTGTAGGAAGATGGAATGGGTACAAAGTTAGTGTAATTGAAATAGAAGTTGCACTTCTCGTTTAATAGGCTAATCTTTTTCCTGTAAATGTTGTAAAGGATGAAATTGCTGATTTCTTTTGATTAATTTGCACTGATTCTTCAACTCCCTCCAGGAGGATCGACAGCTGAATACACAAAAGAAACCAGCACTAAAGAAATTAACTTTGCTACCAACTGTAGTTATGCATCTTAAAAAGTGAGTTGTCATTCTTCCAGTTAATTATCATCTTGGGGAATATTGGGAATTTGGTAGATTTCTTGAGTGACATTACAGTTGTACTGAGTATGCCGTGAAACAGTTTTGTTTCTTCCAAGTGAATGCTGGAGCTAAGTGGCCTCAAAAACCTAAAATTCTATGTAATTTTACCTGTTAATTTAACATGAAACAAACTCAAATGCACTATTGTGCTGAAGGAACATCGTATCTTAAGATTTTGATGTATTATATGACTTTGTGGCTTCTCTTTACTTTAAACTTTCTAGGCAGGACCTCAAAGAAACTTTTATCGATAGCGGTGTTATGTCTGCCATCAAAGAGTGGCTTTCTCCTCTTCCAGACCGAAGTCTGCCAGCACTAAAGATACGAGAGGAGCTTCTAAAGATCCTGCAAGAGGTTTGAAATGGACTTCTAACCATATTTGATTCGTAGCTTCTCCATGGTTTTACGATCATGTGCGTTAGGGAAATGTTTGGTGATAAATGTGCTGCAGCTGCTACCAATGGACTGTGCAGTGAAATACACAAGGAAGCAAACTGCAAAATAGATGTGTTTGTTTAAAAGTTGCATCATTTTAACGAGTCTTATGTTGTAGACATGCTGTCTAGCTGAACAATATTTAGCTAGGGAACTTCAGGCACTTTGTTGTTGTTACAAAAATTTTGCCCACGTTCACAACAAAGCTAACAGCTCTGCTAGCAGCAGGCCAGAAGACATTTCTGAGAGTCTCAGGTGAACTACAAACATGAAGTTCTCTACCCTTTCTCAGGGAGTTATGCGCTATGGCATTTCTAGATTCTTGATAAATCTAAACTGCTTAGTCATTTATCTTCCCTCGTTCTCAGTGGCTCATACGTTGTGACTGGTCACTTTAATTTGTCTTTGTGTTCATAAAATAAGTGTGGCATGGTCTTGGTAGTGAAGTAGAAGTGAAATTTTTCTTGCAGCACTGCTAGCTGGCCTTATTTGACTGAAGCTTAGAAATATTTCTCCTTGCTAAGAGTTTGCAAGAATTCTGCCTGAATTTAAATTATTTGGCCCTGCCTGCCTGTTTCAGGTTTATATGCAAAGTTTAGTGAAGAGTCATTAGCTATGTATCTGTGAGTTTTTCTCTCTTGTAGTCCCTTCTCTTTTCTGGCCTATTAAAGTATGCAGTGCAAGAGAAAGCCCGTCATGCCCAGTGTAGACTTTTAGCGTTTGTAGCTAAGCTGATTACTTGAATGTTTTTGCCATGTAAGTTTTTAGCTTTATAAAATGAACGCTTTGAAGGCAGTAACTCAATTCTTGGCTAATACAAGCAAAAGAACATTTGGAGTCAATAGTTCTGGAAACTTACTTAATTTTGTGTATAAAACCCAAGAATGTTAAGGCAAATTTCTAGGTTTTGGTGGTTGATACTTTAACCAATTCCTGGTGGGACAGTGAAGAATGCTAATTTTTTCAAGCTTATTGTGAAGGTGTGTTTTTGGTCTTTTTGCAAAGTTCAATGACACCATTAATATTCAGACATAATTTCTTGCTATTTTCTGATGTTTCCTTTACCCTGCAGCTGCCCAGTGTGAGCCAAGAGACCCTGAAGCACAGTGGCATTGGACGAGCTGTGATGTACCTCTACAAACACCCCAAAGAGTCGAGACCTAACAAGGATATGGCAGGGAAGCTAATTAGTATGTAAACCTCCCTTTGCCTTGCATCAGTGAGATTTCACTGAAAATTTAATTTCTGCATCAGTCTTTCTGTTCCGTGTTTTTTGCTATCGTCTGTAGTAGAATTAATTCTGCAATGTAGGAATCTCACTAATCTGTTTCATCGCTTTGTTTGTAGAGCTCTTAACCAGTGCTGTTACATTCACTTCTGCATTCACCTTTTCCTGTTCCTTTCTTTCTTGCTTTAAACCAGAGGATGGCACTTATTTTGCCCAGATTTTGTCTTGGCTAGTTGTCCAGACCTCGTGTATATGCTATAAAGGCAGAAAGGTGCTGCCAGAAGACTGTTTATTCCATGGACTTTGAGAGATCTTGGATGACTGAAAGTTTACTTCTTAAACAGCTGTAGTCCATGTGTAGTGCATTCCATCCTGAATGACTGCAAACTGATTATAAACTTGTTACGTTCTTTAGGAACTATTTTGCGTATTTCTAAACTAGCACTCACTGTGGCGTGCAGGAGTTCCTGACACTAAGTATTCTAAGAGCTCAGAGAGATTCTAAAAGAGCAGGCAACAGCAAGAGACTTTATGGATGAAAGCTCTTTCTTACTGTCCATAAGGCTGGATTTCTCTGAAATACTAAGGACTCAAAAATCACTTGTTTGGTTGAAAGGAAGCATAAATACTTGCCATAAACTTTGAAAGCTATATTTGATCACCGGAGTGATTTGGAGATAAACTTCAGAGGCCTAGCATTTGTTAACCAATTTTATTTTTTTTAATAGATGAATGGTCTCGACCCATCTTTGGCCTTACCTCAAACTACAAAGGCATGACAAGGGAAGAGAGGGAACAGAGAGATTTGGAACAGATGCCTCAGCGAAGGAGATTGAGCAGGTAGGAGTAGCAGGCAGAAACACGAAATCCATCTTTCTTTCTAAGACTCTATCAAGAAAAACAAAGTGGTGTGTAAATATTAAGGGAAATAAAGGGAAATAAAAGGATAATAAGTTAATGAGCTCTCTCTGTGTATAGATGCCTATAAAATTTTATTTTTCTTGTAGCTCTGGTGGTCAGACTCCCCGCAGGGACCTGGAGAAAGTGTTAACTGGAGAGGAAAAGTAGGTTGGATTTTTTAAAAAATTTTGATTAGAAAAAAGTATTTCAGTGGTGCTAACAATATGCAAGTTGTTTTGAGGTTTTAGAGGCAATGGTTATGCAGTGTGTTTGAGGCAGAACACGCTATATTGCTTGCACTTCTTTACATGTAAGATTTGTCTCTAACAGTGACATCTTTCTTTATTTCTGCAGGGCTCTTAGGCCCGGAGACCCCGGGTTCTGTGCCCGTGCGAGGGTGCCAATGCCCTCCAACAAGGACTATGTGGTCAGGCCCAAGTGGAATGTGGAGATGGAGTCCTCCAGGGTAAGCACTGCGGTGTGGGGAAAGCTTAGCCTCTCCTAGTGACTCTGTAACTAAGCTGTCTCTGATTAAGCTTGGGAATCTGTCACCTTCTTGCCGTGGTTCCTGCACAGTACGGTAGTTCTTTTAAGTGCCTCCTCTAATTTGAGTAGACAGTAAGTTCTGCTATCAAGTGGGCTGTTTCAAGCTCATCCAATACTTTCACTCAGGTATCATTGCTTCTCTAATCAAAAAGAGATTTTCATGTTAACTGTTCTAGAGTTTCTCTCTAGGGCGAGAATCTGATTACAGGCCTCTTATTTTAGAGCATTTCGAACTAAAGCTGCAATTCAATAAGTGTGTCACTGATATTTTTATACCTCTCCTAGTTTTTGTATCATCTTCTGATAATATTCCAGTTTGGGAAAACTTTGAGATTTTGGTAAACATTAACAGCTTCAGTAGAGGCCTTTGCCTTGCTTTATTTGGTTCATCCATCTACCTTGTACAGTTCAGTTTAAAAACGGAGTACATGGTAGAACACGTGTAAATGGAAGAAGTAATAATTGCTGTGCTTTCTGCTGTTATCTCTCCTGTGCATTAATTGAGATATTGTTTCTAGCCCGGGACTATTAAGAGAGGTATTAGTCGCTTGGAAAAACACAAGAGACGGTTTGCTGAACAGAAACGACTCAGCAAAGTGCATCGGGCCATCAAGTTCAGCATTGAAGGCAACAGGATGCCCCTGTAGCCATGACACTCTGCCTTCCCCAAGTTTGAGAGGTATCCCTCAAGGGAGGTGTGAACAGTGCATGTGCTTCAGCTGTTGGCAGTTTGCACATACAGGAAAGAAGTGTGTACACCCTAACTTAAACTTGGAAAACTCTCCTCTAATTCTCTCATGTCTGTACTGTGACCTAAAAGGTAACTTGTACAGGAAAAAATAGGCTGTAGCATATAACATTTGCCATGATACCCACCTCAACAGCTGACACCTGAATGACAGGTGTTAAATGAAAATCCCTGTACTCAAAAATAGCTTTGCACCACCTGTGGTTTTGAATGCTGTTCTGACATAATTAGGTTCTCCAGGTTTGCCTGAACTGACACACAGGAATTCTTAGCCCTTAGTATAGGACCACTCTATACGAACATCTGTGGCTGACATTTTACTGGTCCAAAGTAAGGCATTTTTCACACCTACTCTTTCAAGGAAGTTGAGTGATGTGAGACTTTAAGGGTGGTTGACAGGAGGCAGAGAATGAGACCTCTACAGACCAGGGGGAGAAGAATCCCCCCCTGCTGTTAATGCAGGGTGGAGGGACATCAATCGATGACATACATCAGTGTGGGAATTGTTTTGACAGTGTCTAGTCTGCATTTCAGTTCTGTGAGCAGGGCTGCCACAAACTAATAGTGACAGGAAGAGGCTAGCACAAATGGTAGGTAACTGTTGAGTTTAAGCTTCGTATTTATTTGTTTAAAAAAAAAAAAAATTAAAAATCACTGTGAAATTCCAGATATAATTTCAATGAATAGTGAACAGTTTTATGAATAAAGTTTATTTAAAATCAGTGTGTCAGGAGCGCCTTCGTCCGTGATGGAAACAAGAGGTTCAGTTTCTAATAGATGGTTTTTGTCAGATATTAAGTAGCATGTTCTGGATATCTCTGTTTCTCCCAAACTTAAAAGGTGTGCAGTTTCCATCATTTATTGTTTCTGGTGTCTAGTTAGGGGAAATTGCTTTCTAGGAAGTAATGGCTATGGATTGGAAGGTTCTTGCTGTTTGTCTTCAGTGGTGTTTCTTTACAGAGTCACTGTATTTAATCTGTGCAAAATAACTGCTGCGTCAGTTTTTCATTTGCAGTTAAAATACAAAGATGAAATGCAATAACTCTTCTAATAACTGGTCAGCTTAGCCATTTCTTTTACTTTCCCCTACACCCTTTTCCCCAATAATCTCTTGCTTTATAAGTACTAATCAGTGACCTTTAAAATAAATTACCGTTTGGAATTCATATGTCAATTCAATCCACCTCAATTACTGTGTATTTGTATGTAAAAATCTTCCCCCCACAGGAAGCCTGTATGTATGACACTGTAGTGCAGTTTATTCCTGACACTAAACTCCAGCAATATAGATACAAAACTATTCCAAACTGTATATTCAGCTGGCATGTGAACAACTAACACGGTTATTAATCCCTGTAATGTGAAAGCTTTACTGTGTGATGTTTGTGAGTGTGACTACCTCTATATATGTGATGCATATATTGGGGGAATCATTTTATCCACTTTGCTGGGAGAGAATGCGTGCACACACACACAACCAGTTGGAACCAGTGGCTTCATCAGCTCCCTCCTGCAGGTTTAACCTTGCATGCATCGCTTTTCTTGAACCTCTGGGACGTCTGCTTTTTTTCAGTGGTAATTATTAGTTTTATTTTTTAAGTTCCAGGGGACCTCTAAGAAAGGGGTGAGTCGGCTGGACAAACAGATGCGGAAATTCACAGATATCAGGAAAAAAAGCAGATCGGCCCATGCAGTGAAAATCAGCATTGAGGGCAATAAGATGCCATTGTGACCCTTCACAGAATACCCCATGATCTCTGCTGTAAGACAATACACCCATAGACTCTTTGGAGACCTTTAAATTTTTTAACAACTTGTTTGGGTTTTTTAGTGAGTCTTTAAATTGTTGGTTCAGGTTCTGGTATAAGATGTTGTCCGAGGACTGTGAATATGGGGACTTCTTTCTCCTGATTGTATTTAAACTTGCTCTATTGTGTCCTTTGTACAGATCACGTATTTGTTGTATTACAACACTTTAGACAATAAAACATCTTCTGTTTTTTTGGGGGGCTGTCTGTTGATTGCTGAAGAGAATGTATGTGTGGACCACCTGGTATGTGGAAAAGCTGCCAATTGTTAATTTTCTGTTTACCGTTGTCCATTTCCTCTTTATTCAGTGCTTTATTAATTAGTTGTTCTGTCTTTGGAGATCTACATGTATTGGTTTTGATTAGAAATACTGACCGTCTTCCACCCAAAGGATTTAATTTTTCATGAAATTATGATGTAAAGTTCAAGAGACCAGCAGACCAACCACTAAAAATTCCAGCGGCTTCCAGTTAAAATGCTTGACGTAAGACAGACAGCGGTATTTCACTACTATTGATCCTCCATGCGAACAGCAAAGCCTTCAGCGGTGACTGCTATTGGAGAAAAAAGGTCTGCAGCTGATGGCCATTTGTGACGTGTGATTCCATAGATGATTATTTTTTAAGTGAGCCAGACTTTGGAATCGAGCTTAGTGAGACTGCTCAAGAAGACTGAATATCAGAGTGCTGGACACTTCTTTTTTGGGTGCTGTATGCAGCACTTAGATTGGCTGTGTGGAGCCTTTGCTGCAGGGCTTGATACTGCTGTGACTTCATTTTGTAGAGTTGAAAGCCATGTAAATTTTTTTCTTTTGATTTGCTCTGCTATTTGGGTATCTCAAATGTGTGTTGCTCTGTAGCCCACCAGTGACTTTCTGAAAGGTTTTTTTTGCCAGTGGTAAGGAGAAGATTCCTCTCTCTGCGTTAGGGGGATAATGCTACTATTTCTTTGTCCCTGGTGCTACAGAAAGACAGCAGAGCAACATTTTGTACCTCTGCTTCTTTACCTCTACCTCTGAAAATCTTTGTCTGCTGAGCTTGCCTGTAAGAAGAGGACTCTTCTCCTTGCATGGATAACTGGCAGTTGGGATTTCAGTAAGAAAGTCACCTTCGTGCCAGAGGAGCACAGCCCATGTGCTTAATGTGAATTCTTTGAGGTAGGGATCTTGGTGGTGGCTGACTTAGAGGTGCTTGGTACCTCTGGCATCTGCTGGCACTGATAACGGAGAGGATGTAAGTACGTGGATGGTCACATTTTAAGTATGCTGCGAGGCTGAAGGGGACCGACAATAAAATAAAGCTGTGCGCTGGGACACGAACTTGAAGCAAAATGGAAGGAGGATGCCTGCGCTGGATGGCGCCTACCAAAGGAATTCTGCTCATGAGACTACTTCACCTACTCTTGCCAGGTATGCTTAGGACACAGTAACTGACATGGGCTGTGTGTTCTTAGCATGCTGAGAGTTTCAAGGGCTTGGGGTTTTTTTTCCCATTTTTAATTAAGACTTTATTGAAAGACAGGGAATTTGGCCCTGAAGGTCTGTGGGTTAGGATGGCCTTTCTTTCTTTTTCACCCTCCCAGCCCCCCGAATTTTTTTTTGTAGTTCTGGTACTGCAGTGGGGTACTGTGGGCTATTTTTAAATCCCAAGAGATGTTTCCTTAAAGTACTGATCCTGCAGTCTCGTGCAGTCCTAACAGAGTTTCCTGCTATCAAAATAAATCATCATGGCTCAGCATCATGTGTTCTCTGAGGCAAACAAAAAGGTTCTGTTTCTTGTGGAATGGTAATAATGGACTTTTATAAGACTTTGAACAAAGCTGAGGAAGAGAACCACTCATCAGTGTAACTTTTTTTAAAAATTAAAACTTAATTGTAAGAAAGGTCACAAAATCAAAACATCTTTTGACATGGATCACAAAGACCACCTATTAATTGCGGCAGAAAGCAGCAGCAGAGAAAGGCGATTCTGGAATGATGGCAGTGTAGCTACTCAAAGGGGAGAATTAGTTGGGGGATATTCCTCTGGCCCACAGGTGCTCCATTTCACCTGCATTTTTGGCATTGAACACTTCTTTTAAGAATGTGAAGCTTCTTATGATGTGTGGGGAAATCAACCTCCTAGAGGGATGGGTAGGTGCACATGATCAATCTTCCTTTTGTTTTAGGATGATAAGAAAAGTTGTTTCTTGCTGTGGTTATGTGTTATTTTTCCCCCACCACATGTGTTCAAATGTATTTCAAGTCTGAATCACTGGTTTTCATCAAATACTGGGAGAGATAAATTGTGTACATGAGGGAGTGGGGGTGTCTTCAGAATGAAGAAAAGGGTTTTTGGTCTTAGAGAAAGTGTGAAAAATGGACAGTTCTGTTACTTGCTACTTGTGCAGCTCTGGGTTGCGTAGTTCCACTGCTGTAGTACTCTGCCCAGAGTGGGATGGGGGGGTGGAGGCACGTAGCCCATCTTCATGCCTTTCCTTGCCAGCTGCTGGAGCGGAGCTGCACCATAAGTAGGGCTGCCCCCTGAGGCGCAGGAGACAGCATTTCCCCACAGCCCCCACCAGTAATCATTTATTTATTTCAGAATTCTACCATAAAATCGTTTTATGTTTCTCCAGCTGCAGCTGGGTGGATTCCCTCTCAGTTTGTCCAAAGCAGTTTGTAATCCATATTCCATACAGACATTGTTTTGTATCAGAAAATATTTGTATTTTAGTAAACTAAATTGTACTTGAGGTAGCAGTTCTACTCAGTGACAAAACTTCACAGATCCCCAACTGCTGTGTTCTGCATGGTGTTTCATAACTAGAGGACAGACAACACTACCAGAAATGCACTTCTTCCTTTTCTAAGCAACTAATTCACACAAAGGACTATTTGCCTGTTTTTGTGATACGTGTGTATGCTTGAGAAATGGAAAGCTTTTTCTTTCTCTTAAAAAAAAAAAACCCACACCTTTCTGATAGGAATTTACATTAAGAAAAGCTGTAGTCGTCTTGTTTGTTATTTGCAGAACAGCTCTTTATTATGCACAAGTATTTTACTCAGTAATACTTGAATGAACAATTTAACCATTTAAAGTAAAGGAAGACTCAAAATTTCTTTGAAGATAACCTTGATTTTATACTGTTAATGACAGGAACTGCATAGTGTCTTTGACTGAAACACACTAATAATAGAATTGTCCCTATTTTTAAAGATGGTATTAAGAAAAGTTAATGGTAGAGTTTTCCGAATCTGCTACACTTTCAACAATCTCTTTAATCCACGGGATGTAGTTGGATACTCTCGTATATACACCGTATTTTCCTTTTTCAGCACAGCCCTCACCCCAGCTTACAATCCCCAAGAGAAACCAAGTGTTGTGGTAAGACACTGTGAAAGGGCCACCGCTGTCCCCTTTGCAGGCGTCTGCAACTTCAGTGTTGTAGCCTGCGCAGAACATGTTGTCAGTGATGAGTCTGTCTGTTGACCGCTGGCAGGTCTCCATGCTTACAATGGGCAGCCGGACTTTCATGAGGAAACGCAGAGTGGAACCTCTCTCGTGAGTGGCACCCCACCCGCTTACCATCCCTGTTCGTCCTTCTTCAGATAGCAGGGTGGCGAGGTTTGGGCTTGGAAGGCAGATGGGAATTACATACTCATTAAAAATAACGTCACTGCTCAAGTACAACAAGGCGATGTCACTGTTGTAGTCATTTGAATCATAATGTGGGTGTGTCCAGCTCCGTTCCACATCAATCTTCTGTTCTTTGAATTCTCTTTGGTATTTGTCAAAGTCTCCTGTAGTCATGACAAGTTAAAATGTTAAGCAAAGTGTAAACAGCCTCTACGGTATTGTGAAGTAATGCTTTGACCTTTCGTCCCCAGGAGTACAGACCAAAACAAATTATGCTCTGTAGCAAAAATTCCTTATTCTGCAGATGGTGATCCTGCAAATCACCCTCACCACTTTGCCCTTTAAGGGCAAAACAAAGTTGTTGACTGGATGAATAGATACTTAGATTATGGCTTCCGGGCTAGGGATTTTACCATAAATACTGTCAACGCTTTTTAGTAAGCACTGTATTTTGAACAGTTCATCTAAGTTTCCATGGGACTTTGTGTTTTCCCCCTCAGGAACATGACCTAAGCATTAAGATGCAGCCATGGATAAGGCTGAAGAATTGCTCCTGACAGTTACCCAGGGCTGTGTTCTGTTTGCTCCTGTTGCATGTCGCTTTTCTGGAGGTTTCAAGCACAAGATTGTGTTTACTGCAGCATTGCTGCTGCAAGGGGTTCCACTTCCTGCTATTGTAACGCATGTTGTCGTACATTACATTACAAGGGAGAGGGGTTTTCTGCTCTGAGACAATTTACAGGCAATGAGAAGCAGGCACCACAGCAGGAAACTGATGTTAATAAGGCTGATTAAAAAACAAAACTGACTTGAGAGGAGACCCTCACCTACAGGAATCCTTCTTCCGAGATGTACCCTGAGATGTGCTCAGTCTCCGTGCACAATGCCTTTGCCCAAATGGGAAACAGAAAAAAGGAAAAGCTGTGCATTGCGCTCCCACGTTCTCCATGGAAACAAAAGGGACCATTTGGAGCCCCTTTGCACTTAACTGTTGCCATGAAAAGGAAGTGTTCTGTAAATCTGAGTCAGGTTGGATGTGTCTGTCTGTTTCTCAATCGTACCTTACTGTGGTCACATACAATGCAAAGCACATTTTAAGGAAGAGATTACTCCTGTATTTATACAACACACAAATTGTACTCACCTACGGTAACATGGTGTGGTCTGATGAGATCAAGGCAGTGAGCAGCAGTGACCACCCAGCGACTGCTGATTAAACTCCCTCCACAGAAGCCAATATCTTTACTATTCCGGATCAAAACCTGTGTGAAAGATGAGGAAGAACGTGTCACCAGGGCTGTACTAGGTACGTATGCACACTGTCAGGCTCTCTCTGGTCACTGCAGGTTCTGTATCTTGAAAGTAAGTAACACTTCCGTTGTTAGTAACGACTACAGTGCGCCAAGCAAAGATGATGATGTTAAAACAGTAATAAAATGAGTGCACATCTGTGACAATGGAGCAGAATATTATGATGAACTAAGCTTGACAAAATCAAATAGGATTAGAGCTATGGTGACTGGCATTCTTCTAAGGAAACACCTATGACTGATTTTTCATGTGGCTTCAAATTTTCTGGAGGTGGGGGAGAACAGTAACACAAGGTGTATTTCATTGGTACTCAGGTTAAAAAAAGAAGAGAGTGGTGTTTGTCTGTATGAACAAGGGATAGAAAAGAGTGTTTCACTTTCCCAGTTGTCAAGTGAAAGTGCAAGAAAGAGTGGAGATTCAGAAACTGTTATTTTTCCTTTTAGTGGTAATAAAATTTGGAATGATCTTCAGAGTAGAAAATCGGAAAGTAAAAACGCTGCTTGGTGTTAGATGTTTGTCTTGTCTATTCAAAATTATAAGCTCCATTAATGCCTCAGCATCTCTTCAGTTAAATTCTTCCCTGAACCTGTTATTTCATGTGTTAACCAATACAAGATTCAATTACGAATTGCCTGATGTAATGAAAATTTAAAACTTCCCTGATGGTAACACTTTATTTCAAGAAGAAAGTGTATCGGTTAGGCAGCATTCAGACTACATTCCCTTCTCCCAACCCAAAATCAGGTCTCGCTTGATGAAAAGGAAAGCAGCTGGTGTTCCTCCTAGAAGCGTGTAAGATGGCAGACACCCATACAATTTACTAGTCGTGACATTTCAGCTTGCAAAAGTGCACAATGATTGCATGGTCCACACAGGCTCAGCCTACTATTTTTCCACCTCCTGATGTGTGGAATGGGAAAAGCCTTTTGTGTGACAGCAATAAAATAAACTGACCGTAACCTGAGTTTTTTTAGCTCAGTCTGTTAACTTTCTATGCACAAGCCCATAAACAATAATAGTACACTGATGAAACAGAGACAATACAAATAGTGAAAATTAATAACAAATAAGGACACACCCACACATGGTTTTTTCCCACCCCCACCCCCCAACCCCAACTCCCAAAACCAAGATTAAAAAAACAAAACAAGCTAGTAGAAATGAAACAAACACTGAAACACTTCAGGGAGGTTCCCCTACTTGCCACATGCCACTCACCTTCACATTTGAGCCCTCTCAGTTTTATCTTCCTTACCGTAACAAGTGTGAAAAGCTCAGCATTCTAATGAAGAATCTCACCTGGTCATAGAAAAATACCACCAGCCATTCCAAAAGGAGTCAGAAGCACAGCTTTTCACCAAAAACTTCTAGAAACAAAGAACCTGAATAACAGAGCACGAGAAGATCTGACTGATGTAGTTAAGAGATAAAGTATTAAGCTGAGATCACAAAAGCGCATGTATCTAGGATGGGGGAAGAATGAGAAGGCAACTAAGATACGCATCATCAAAAAAAAACCTGCAGAAGTTTGAGACATACATGAGGTTGGCTTGCTCTCAACCTGAAAAAAATTTTATAATGGCTTGATGAATTCTGCTCCAGAGGGAACCAGTGATGGTCACGTAAGAAAGCATTCAGGTGTGGTATTTATGGCCAGACTGGAAGAACAGCATTACCTGCCAGGGGCAATGCCCACGATGACACAAAGTTCCTCCCGTTATTCTGGAGTCATTGTGCTCTGAAGTAGAGCTGACGTTTATCTGGACGAATGGAGGCGTGTCTGAAACATTTCCCCAGTCACTGCTCTGCCTAAGCCCATCCGGCACGGTTTGAATAGCCCCTGTTTTGTTCTGGCCAGCGCTCTCCCCGGTTTGGTTTTGCCCAGCAGCATTTTCCATCATTTCTTCCTGCCTGGCAGCAGGCGCTGTGGTCTCGCTCTGCCACGCAGGGCCCCGGGTCGGCCCACTCCAGGGAGCCGGGCCTCTCCCGGGCTTGCCAGGCCCGGCGCTCCCCTCCGCTGCCTCACCCTGCTCAGGGACGCCCGCCTCCGGCCCAGCAGCACCATCCCCCGGCGGCTGCTGGGTAACAGAGGCCACCAGTGCCTCATTCCAGCTGGAAGCATCTCCCGCCACTTCCGTTTGTCCAGCATCACCCTCCACGTGCATGCTCTGCCCAAAGGCGTCCTTTAAGGTCCCCTTGTCTCCACCAGCAC
>NW_009197003.1:83180-83486 GCF_000690835.1 Fulmarus glacialis | reverse complement strand
CATGGAAATGGTGCTGGAGGGAGGAAAGGCAGAAATAAGGATTTGAGTTTAGGGTGCGCGGTGTCGTGTCAAACTCCAGTGCAAAAGCAGCACTCTTCCTGTCCAAGAATGGGATTCAACCCTCCTGTAAGAGCGCAGGAAGAACTCTGACATCTTGATGTCAAACTCCACTTTTGCCACCCACCCCCGCCATCATCTGACCCAGGGGTGCAGAGCTAATTACCGAGAAGCACAGCACACGGCTGTGCCTTTTCTGAGCCGCAGGCATCACCCACGGCTGGCTACTGCCCGAGGAGCCTGGCAAGG
>NW_009197003.1:66789-83165 GCF_000690835.1 Fulmarus glacialis | reverse complement strand
CAGGACAGAATCCAAACCCGGCGCTCCCCTGGTGACAGGACGCCTTAACACAAAGTTTTAAAGAGCCTTGTCAAGTCCCCTCGCCTCCTAACCCTGCGGTGTAGCTTCATAACTTAGTTAAGTTGATCTAAGTCTGTGCTGCTGTTAGAAGGAACAGGCCCCCCTAGACGGTACTGCTGCTCACAGGGGCACCGGATTAGAGAGACACCTGATTGAGAAGAACCTTAAAATTTAAAATAAATAAACAAAACATTGTAAGACAGCTCTCTTCCATACACTAAGTGCAAGCTGCAGTAGCTACAGCGTGTGTAGCTCTTCTGCAACCAGCAAAGCCGCTCTTTACCTGAAATAACTCCGAGCTGACCATGCCTTACCTGCTTGCACGCACCTCTTCCCGTCCTCATGAAGGGTGTAATCCCTTGCGCAGGAACACACCACGTGAAAGGCGCTGCTGCTGTCCCTGCAGTACTGCCAGCACCCGCCGTTCTTGAACCAGCATTCAAACTTTTCTGCGATGGAAACACACAGGCATTCGCTTATTGGTTATTGCTGCGCATGGACCCCTGAGCAGCGCACAGCTTCTAGCACTATTATTGTATGAAAGAAAGTAGGAAAAAAATCTGCTGAAATCTCGCAGGGAAACAGAAGGAACTACCTGTTACGGTTCCAGAAAACCCGCTGATTTGCAGCAAACCAAACACATTGCCTTATGTCTATTGTTGTTCGTCTGTTTCTACCATTTTCTTATTCGCCAGCTTTGTCTTGAGGCCACAGCTGGGCTCTAGGCCTTTCTGCCTGTAGAGCAGAGGCAAGAAAATGCCTGGAAGAGCAAACACTTCTAAATGCATCCAGTTTTGATCCATCTGCACATCTTATCTTTTATATCATGACAAATTTAAAGTACTAGACATTTTAGTGGGGGCCAAGTCTGCAAGAAATTGACGGAGTTTTTTATACATTGTTACATTTAAAAAAAAAATGGTGTTTAATTGCTTCACTGTAAAAAGAAAAGGTCGACAAAAGCACTTGGGGGAAAAAAAAAATTACTTATGATTCATAGTTTCCACATCAGTTTGGCTTTTGCTGTAATTTCATGCCTCAGTCATTTGCAAACCAGATACAGTATTTCAGAGGACCAAAAATCTGGTAAGAGATAGGCAGCTTTTCTACTTCATTTTTCATCGTTCGTATATTACAACACAAATACAATTTTTTTTTGGTTTACACTAAGCTTTGGCTAATTTGTTTGATGCATTTACTCAATGAAATTAAAAAGAGCATAGGGCCTCACCATGAATGATCTCCAGTGCAAGCGTCTATGGCAGGAGTTACTGGACTTCTTATCACTCTAAAGTGATAAAAAGAGGTAATTCCCTGCCCTTTCTTGGGGGAAGATGGGAGGCGGCCATGTGCCTTCTCAGGGCCTGCGCAGATGAGTGCAAGAGCCCCGAACTGCAGCTGCTGTATGACAGGAGGTGGTGCTACCCTCTTCCGCACCGCAGAGCTAGAAGTAGCTACAGCCGCTGCCACAACACGATTCCCTTCCCAGGGTGGTGGTGCCCCAACGTGTCATATAAGAAAACACCGTTCTACTGTATGAATCTTAAACAACCGACCAGTTCTGTATCAGACAGATAAAGTCACCACTGATAACCTCAGTGAGAAGCCTGTGCAAAGGTTCAGCTGAAGTATCCAAGAAGCAAATTCCAGCCTTAATCCTTCCTTCACTATGAATGTCCATGTGTCTGTTCCTGTACTCACCTTTTTCACAGTTCTCTCCTCCAAATTTTGGGGGGCAAATGCAGAAATAATTGTAGTGTCTTATTTTGCAGACTCCACCATTGTTACAGGGATTTGTACTACATGGATTTAAACCTAAGAAGAAGAAACGAGGCATAGTGTAATTCCAGGAATTAAGAGAAGCTTGGCTTTAAACTGCCACATAATTCTTTGTACCCAGAAGGGACAGAAGAAATAGATTTTTTTAAAATTCCTTTTTTTACCTACCTTTGTAATTGAACCAAAACTCCATCTGCAAGAAGAAATCACAAATGAAGAAAACAGTCAATAAGTGGTCATATTGGTTACTGAAGATGTAATTTAGAAAACTGTTTTTTTTAGGATGCATGTAAACTAACATTTTGATTAGAACCATAGAATACATTCTCAGAGCAAATCTCCTGATCATCACCACGCAGCTCGCTTTCAATTGCATCGTGGACCAGCCACAGAGTGCATAAACTGGGTTGTATTGGAATGAAAATCAAACGGAGAGCTTAGATCCATAAACGCTCCAGCCAGTGCAAGGTCTGTGGCAGCAGCCTAGGAGTTTCAAGTGACACCCCCCCCTCCACAAAACGTGTCAATGCAAGATCCTCGGCACCGACTGCTTCACTCTGAAGAGCCATTTCTCCTGCGCTGCACCACCTGCTAAAGAAGACATCACCTAAGCATCACGGGCTAGATATAAGAGAAATTAGGCACGTCTATTTAAAACTGCAGTTCAAACTCCTGCTTCAGCAGAAGGTCCCCGGCAGAACGCCTGCGGCCCTGCTTCCCAGCTGGACGCTACTGGGAACGAGGCGTTCCTCCTCTGTATTTGGAGGGGTCTGATCAAGCAAGTGGCCTCTGAAAATGTCAGAATCGCATTGCTGGATTGAGGCTCTCACAGAAATAGGTTTTGGATACTTTTAAGGAATTGTGTTTAACGTTTACACAACAAACCGAGCACTCGCTTAGAAAGTGAGATCTCACAGGTGCCTTGAGTCACCCATCCTGACTACCAAGCTGCAGAACCCATAGGCACACACATGCCAGTGGCTTGGGAAGGATTACTCACAGCTCATTGTTAACTTTCCTCTATTTTTCCTAACACGAAGTTTCTCACCGTTTTCTCCTGCGAATGGAAGATCTCCTTAGCCTCCTCAAATGAACACTTTTCCTCATTGCATTCTCTCTCCAAGTTCCCTGGACGAATCTCTTCCAGAAAATAGTTAGCACGTTTATGGACTTTCAGCACCTCGTGTGCTTCGTCTTTTCTCATAAACACTAGAAAATCAAATTTGAACATTCGATACTGGAAGACAACAAACTGGCATCATTACAGTCACAGTCATGCATGCTTTCAGCTGAGTAAACAATATAAAGGGGAGCAGGAATCTATGTAAACAGCCCAAAGGAAAATAAAATTAGTCTGTGTTCCAACAAAAGACACTAGTAGTTTAAGCTTTCTTTTAGTAGATCGAAAGACCCACTACTGAGACTTGCAGATTAGTGCAGAAATAATCTTTTATTCCACAAGACTGTTGAGTATTGCAGCTTCTTCTTTGGAGGCTGGTTATGTTTTTCTGCCTAACCATCCTGATTCACAACAATTATTAGTTGCCTGGCTGCATGTGCATGTGGAAATAAAGCTGAAAGGAGAGGTTTGGTTTGTATTTGGTGTCAGCTTTGTTGGATATTCAGCAATGGAGACCCAGTGCTTTCCAGGTAGCTACTGTGGCCCCAATAGGCCAGACACCGCTCCTTCATTAAAGCGTCAGTTTTGTACTTACATTTAGTTCATCTCAACTTCGCTTCACTAAGCTATCTGCCCTCCTACCACGATGTCTTAAGAGGTACGACTGCCGATATATTAAGGGAGGAGTGGCCAGAAGAGGGAATATGGCAGTAAGATCCTCCCCACATACCCCCTGATGCTCCACAGCAAGTCTTTGCTATGGCACCTCTTGCTGAAGCAGTGCTCCCAGGATTTTCCAGCCAGGATGGTCTGAAGGAAAATCAGGGCTCTCTCAGCCCTTGTGGATGTACTGATACCACGTGCCAACTCAAGCACCTCCGGACACTGACGTGCGGTGTCCGAATTGAGCCTTGAGTCACTATTTAGAGCAAATGGAGGTTTTTACCTTTTTGTTAAATCTCCACAAGTGTGGCCCTATATCCAAACCCCATCCATCTGGTTGTGGAAAAACTGCTGCTAAGAAGTGCTCTAAGGAGCAAGCTCACTTGGTAATCCTGACAAAGCCTACTAAAATTCATTCAGCAGTTCATTTAACAGTACTCTTTTTCCTAGTCATGGTTTAGTGTCCTGGACAAGTCAAAATCCTTTGACAAAGAATCCAGTTTTGGAGATGGACCATAAAGACACACGTTTCTTTGCAGTTGCAGGATTGGTATCTATAGCAATGACTGAAATTCTAGAATAATATTAAATTGCTTCATTTCTAGGCAATTAGAAACAGCCGACAAAAGCTCTTAGCTGAGAAAAGCTTTGGACAGATCCTGCTGTCTGTCAATGGAAAAAATGTCTTTCACTTACATTGGTGAAACTGCCCTTCACAGCCCTTGAGCTCTGGGGTCATCGTTAAAGGATTTACCTATTTTAAGTACCATCACACAGAGGATATGCCTGTTGTAAAGCCTTCTGGTTTGCAGATACCAGCTCTACTTCTGCTCTTCCTCCTCTGCAAGGACAGCCATCATGATTCGTGAGATCTTGTGCATTCTCACACCTGTTCTAAAGCTCTCTGAAGCCATTTCCAAACCTCGTGTAGTTGTTGTAGTAAAATCAACATAAGGTCTGAGAACACATGTTGAAAGTGCCTAATTTTAGCTTGCCAAATTTGAAAACATTGCCATGCAAAAATAATTCAGATTTTGGGTTCACCATCACAAGAAGAATACTTTTCAACAGGACAGTGGTCTAAGTAGGACGTTAAGAAAGACAGATTTCCCTTGGAAATATATATGAATATTTATTTTTCTCCTGTGCACTTCAGGAAATGCTTCTTCAACCCACAGGACTTTGTGTTCAGAAAAGGAATGTAGTTTCAGTTCAAATGCTAAGATTGTCACAGTAAGACAATTAAGTTAAACATGTAATTCAGAAGTACTTACCTGAATATGAAAACGGACAGCTGCTGTTGATGGAGCACATCAGTAGGAGAAACATCACAAGTGAGGAACTGCTCTCCATTTTTAGTGAACATTCAGTTGCTGATTTCCTTCAGAAGGAAAAGAAAAATGAAATTGGTATATTGTCACAAAACCAACAAGGGTAAATTAGCCTGCAAAAAAGACGAAGAAATAGTAACAAGAGGGCAAGAGAAGGGAGAAAGAAAGCAAACTCTACCCAGTTCATTTTGATCTGATTTCCATTGTTTCTCCAAGTCACACCGATGCTGCACACTACCACAGGAATCCCGACAAGGCAACGTGCAGATTCACCTAGCCCAGGATGCGGTGCGGGGTCTGATGCAAAGCCCACAGAAGTAATAAAAACGCTATGATGAACATGGGAGGCATGGATCAGGCCCAAACTGAGCAGAAGCCAGTGCCAGCAACAGCCTTGTTTAAACTGCGCCGGGTCCAGGCCCAGTCTAAGCTGCACACTTCAGCCAGCAGTTGCTAATGACGGCAGCTGCTGTGTAATTACTGATGGTCTCCTCAAGTAAGACCGTATGCGCAAACCCCAGTGAGGAAACCATCAACCACGTACCTGGCAGCAAAAGTTACAAGAGAGAAGTTTGTATTTCTTCATATTACCTTCCCACGCTAAATAATTTACGAGGATTCGACAGCACATACCTCTTTGCTATCTGTGTCATTTTCCAAAAACATAGGATCCAGAATGCATTCACTTTACACAGAACCATGCAATTATACTCACTTTTTTCTTTTTTTTTTTTTAGGGGAAGACAGGAGAGAGATTTGGATGTGTATCAGGAACAGCCATGAGGTCAAGACGTTGATCATTAACCAGTCGCAAATATTGACAGAGGAGAGACAACCTTCTGGATTCTATGAAACACACTTGCAAGCCAAAATCAGAAGAAAATTGTGTGTGTTCCTACACACACACACACGTGTATTCAAAAAAAAAAAAAAAAAAAAGTCCTTAAAACATCCTCCAATAATAAAAGCCACTTCTTTGCAACAATTTTCTTCAGGAAAATTTGGAATTTTTAAGAGAAGATCTCTGACACTCCATCATCTTTCAGTAGGTAGGACCAACTGATCTGGAAAATACACAAGCTGCTCTGTAAACATCTGTTGAAATATGCAGGGCTCCGTGTGTGTAGGAGGATCCATAGCAGTCGCCTGCAGGAAGGCAAATACTGCCCTGTAGTAGTCACAGCTATTCACTGACATTACGATTTCTGCCTTTAATTAGACCCATGTTTTACTGGCTTTGAACACAATAATGTTTTCCCTTGTAATTCAGTATGTCTAGCAAGCTCAGCACTCTCAGAAGCACATATTCTTGGTGCAGGCCTTGGCTGGGAGGCTGCTGTTTAAAGCATTATTATTTAACATCCATTGATCCTTAAATCCAGTCCCAAATAAAAAAGGGGAGGGGAAAAACGAAAAAACGAGAGACAGAGACAGCGACACAGAGATAGCCGACTTCAGTTGCAGCTTACCTCCAACATGGAGCCCTTAGCCTGACTGTTACTTCCTTTATGCACGAATCAACTTCAGCACTTTATGATCCACAGCAGTTCCACCTCATCCCCCTCTGCCCCCCGCCCCAACCAATTCAGTCACTTTACACTTCAAAGATGGAGTCATCTGACCATGGACTATCTTGTTTTCTACAATGCTGTACAGCATCTCAGCATAACAGGGTATTATTTCTTGCCCGTAAGGCCTAAGAAGGACCATGCTGCAAATAAACAACATAACCTGGAAACTAACCAATGTAAACAATGTAAAAAAGAAAAAAAAAAAAAAAAGAAGTAAAAAAAAAAAATTAGGTACCAAGGAAAACAGTACACAAGGTTAGCATATACTCAATATTTAATACTGAAGATCTGACAGTACATTACACTGCATACTGTCACTAGCACATCGCCACGATATTCCAGACTCTCAGTATCAGAATCAACCCTTCCAAAAAGCCGACATCTCATCTATGTGGTGCTGGATCCACTCAAGATACTGACTAACTTTGGTGTAGACTCCAAATTTCTCCCTTCTTCCACAGCCTTCGCCCCAGCTCACCAGTCCTACCAAAAACCAAGTATCCTTATATTTAGTGATCATAGGGCCCCCACTGTCCCCACTGCAGGCATCTTTTTTGTCTCCTAAGCTCCCAGCACAAAGCATGTTGTCAGAGATAGCAAATCTCATCGCCTGGGCACACTCGTTCCGGGGAACCATGGGGATTTGAATGTAACTGAGTAAAGTAGAGTAATTGTTCTGAACATCACTTGTGCTGCCCCAGCCAGTTACCATCATCTGCTTCCCACTCCTTGTCAGCTCCTGTTCTGCCAGGTCGCGGGTGGGAAGGCAGATCGGAAGTGCATATTTGTTATACATCACGGGCTCAGCCAAGTGCAGCATGGCTATGTCATTATCGGAGGTCTCCTTGGTGTAATTTTCGTGGCTCACACATTTGTCAACCCAAATGGTTTGCTCGTCTGCCTCAGTGCGGAGACGATGGAATTTACCTGGAAGAGCAAACAAGAAGATGCTACCGAACCTTCCTTCAGCTTGAACACCAAAGCATCTGGATTACACTGGGCTTTAGGACTCTACTTCATGTTTTTACTTCCCTTGTAATATAGATATTTGTTCATTTTATGTTATAGGTTAACAGTGTTCTTACTAGATGGACGAATCTGTAAACTTTCCATATTTACCTAAATCATGAATACATACAGTACTAAATGAATTGGTACCCCAGAGCTACAGTCATCCGTGGAGAAACTGAAACGCCTATGTATTGCCCTGTTGTGTTGGTATTACGGCACACTTGTGCAACTTGAGAGATCTTCTTCAGGAGGAAAATCTTCTTCGAGTCAGCATTAAAAGCTGGGAGAGCAAGCATACAGCAAAGCAAGACATTTACAACAGTACATGAGCTTTATGCTGCATAACCAGTGCCTGAATAACTGAACTTCAGGATTTATAAGATAAAGACGACTGACGGGTAAGGCTATTCCTTTCTGAAATCTTGCATCTGTATTTTAAAGAATTTTTGACTACTTAAGACTTCTCAGTTGTTATTTGTGCTACGTGATCATGGCCACTTTATGGGTCAAGCAGTTATGGAACAGTAAGCAGGAAACTAAGTGGAAAAGGGACAGAAAGGCAAGAGTAAGTCATTTGTGATACACTGGAAAAGAAAAGACAGAAACAGATCTCTCTGATAGGCTGTGAAGAGAGAGCCCCAAGAGTAACTACCAGTGGCTGTCACATTTCTGAACTGTGCTGTTGGTTAATTTAAGCTTCATATCAAGGCCTACTTCAGTATGTACTTGATAAAAACACTTCTTCAGAGAACTGTCCATTACGCACATCCAAGTTGCAGGCAGGCGCACATCCAAGCAGATGAGGTGGCAGGACATCCAGGCTGACACCTCACCTCTGCCCATGCTGCATGTGTGTGACCAAAGTGTCCCTTCCTTCTCGGTCTCTCTATAAATGAGTATCACCACCTTTTCAAATGTGTGCTTCACAATACCATCCTTCAAATTTGTTCCCCCACCCCCCCACCCCGTTAACTTTTGCCTTCTTTCAGTCTTATTTGAATCTCTCCAGATACAAACTCTAAAGCCAAGTTGCTCTGACTTTGCACGACCAAGGTCTTCTGAAGTCACTTGCTTGCAGTAAGCTCCCCTGTGCTTGAGCCTGTCAATGACGTGTGCAGCTGAGCTCCCCTGTGCTTGAGCCTGTCAATGACGTGTTGCAGCTGTTTGGTTTTTTTTCTGTAAAAAATGTCAGTGTCTCCAAGCGTGGGGACTTTATGATCCACGGTAGTTCCAGAAATAGACTGTCAAAAGACCCCGTAAGTCCAGCTTTGGATCTTGGACTTCCAGACCAATTATTTATGAGTCTCTCCTCTTGCTCCTCTGCAGACAGTCATACATGGCCACAGCAGACACCACAGATGGCTGAAACTGCTCTGACGGGCACCTGTATTAAGTAGTACCAGAAGGACTTGCTATTACCAAGCCATCACTCACAAATCTGTTTTTTCCTGCTACCATGACCTCTCTTCTTTGTGGCAACAGCGTCCGTAGAACCCTTGGAGCACATTTCCTTGCTACCCACTCCGCAGCCCCTGTGGCTGGGGGCTGACTGGCAGATAAGGGGCAGGGGTTTATTCCTATCTTCACAGATACAAAACTCTGCTTTAGGCCTCAGAAATGACTCTGGACTTGAACACTGTCAGATCATCTCCTCTGAGGAAGGCCGTTGAGTTGTGTAGGAGCACACTTTCTGCCAGGCTCTGCATGCTCTGTATACAAGCATGACCATGAGCTGTCTGTATCCTGAGACACCTATGAACAAGCGGGTGACAGCTTTCGCACCGGTGCTGCTGTAGCAACAGCTCCCCCTGCCCCAGCCCAGGAGAAGACCCTTTTGACTTCTGGTCTTGAATACTTCCTTTCTCCGTTGAGTTATCAACCCCACGAGTTTCAAATTCCAGAAGTCCTATCCACGCCTGGACGTACTGAACCTAGAGGCTGTGTGAAATGCATCTAGTTTCTTCTACACAATAAGAAGCATCATAATCTTGTTGCTGGCAGAAAAATATTAACTATGAAGTTCTACATAAACAAGGAAGTGAGAGACCTGTTCTCTGAAGGGAGAGACAGTATTTTGAATCATTACATTCACCTCTCTGCTCTATTTTCTTGGAGCTCTGAACACACTTCTGGATGCTTTTAAGCTGGAGATGCAGGCACAAGAGCCACAAACAGGAACGTCGGTTGTTCTCAAATCCATCTTCCACAACTTCAGCTACTCTGAGATCTAACTTTTCACTTCAGACACTAAAAAGCCATGTGAGTCCTGCTACAAGACTACTCCCCAAGCTCATGAGTGCAAACCCAGATGCGAGCTTCCCTCCAGTTTTGCTCTTATGGATGGTGAGCAGAGAGCTGCAGCGGGATGAGTCCAGAACAGTGTTGGGTATTCCAGCTTGACAGAGGCAGGTCGAGTGTCACCTCTGCAGTTTCAGTATGAACACCTTCAATACTGTCATGGAGCTCACACCTGCCCCCACAGACACAGCAACGTCTCCATTCAAAACTCTGTTCCATGTAACTCACTAGATGTCTCTAGGGTTTACAGCATGCATTTTTCCAATAAGAACTGCTTTTCTGGTGGCGTAAAATGCCCAAAAGATACATGTAAAAGGACAACCATATGATGTTAGGCTGGGTCTTAAAAAGGCTCCCTTCTGCTTGACCTGGAGTATCATTTGGAGAAGAATCTCTTCTCTCTTGGTGAAGTCTCAGGCTGTGGTCATCTCAGTCCCGCACTCCCCCCCCATACCACAATAAAGGACCCTTCTGTGGTTTCCATCTCACCACAGCAATATTGCTCAAGACTGAAAGAGAAGGGTTCTCCTCTCATGTGTCACAACTCTAAGTCCATAACCACACACTTGCTTCCTCCTCTGTTAATAAGGAAGGTCTTCTGGGCAGCTAGGAGAGTGAGAGAAATTCGAGCCCCTACTCCTGATCATCCTTACACTATAAATTATTCTGTATACTCACTCCAAATTTATGTGTGAGATGTCTCCTGAGTTTCATATAAGCCAAAAAAAAAAAAAAAAAAATCTTCTCAAATCAGGGTTTTCAAGTGCTGACACTTTTCTTCACCCACTGAAAACCATTTTTTATTTGGACAGCACAGGACCACAGGACTCTCTTGATAGATCCCACCCCGTCTTTCTTTGCTGCAGAGATATCTCTGGGCATGCCTATCCCAGCTGAAAGCTTGTCAGACTGCACAGATCTCTACCAAGACCTGCAGTACAAGGCCAGAATGGAGTAATTTAAGTGCAGCCTCAATAATTCCCCTAGTTACCATTTTCCCACTGACTTATCCCCTTCAAGTTACACTCAAAGCTACATCTAGCACCGCAGAGCATTCAAACACCACATCTGACGATTGCTTTTCCCCTAAAACATTCCAAGATCCTTTAACAAGCAAACTGCACAGGTTTCTTCTTCTTGGGCTTCACTGAAACTAAATATATGTATTGGCAATCACTTAAAAGGGAAGAAAATTACCTACTAGTAACTGGAAGTGCTTGGAGATGTGTAGTCTGTATGCATATTTCCAAACTACCACACGCACTTCTACTTTGATGTCCCTCTGTGGAAAGGTGGATATTCTGACACTAAGAGGACCCAAGGGTATGTCACATGCTTTTCCGTTCATCCTTTATGTTGAACAATGGAGGATGTACATAAACACATCCATCCGTATGTGTCTTATTGTCTCTGTTCTCAAACATTTGCACATCCACAGTATATATGGAGCATTCATACAGACAACGTATTTCCAAGGCTATGTATACAGACAATGCATTTGCAAGACTTTCCACAATTACTGGGAACAACCTATCTTTTCACTAACGGAGAAAGAAAGCAGTTGCGCTGTTATGCCTCTGTCACCAGCGGTAGACAGAAAACACTAATAAAAAAAAAAATTCTACTTAAGTGTAAATGGAAAACTAATTATTTTTGTCTGTTAATTCAGGAGCAGTACTGTACTTGACATAGATTTTCTCATGCTTAAGAGCAGCAGTGCCAGTAAAAGCAGTTGCCTTTCTGGTGTTGCCATTCTGCAGCACCTGTCCTCCTTCTCTACTCAAACTCTCTTAAGTAATGGTGTTCAAATGAACGACAAGGCAGGAAGAGGCACTGTGACATTCTCCTCCTGGGATCAAGACTTTTTTTTCAGTATTGGGATGACTTTGAATATTTTCATCACCAGAAAAACACAAGCAGAAGAGACTAGGTCTTTCTACTTTATAGACAAGCAGCAGTGCTCAGAAGACATAAGCTCACTTCCATATTAAGGTTGATAGTGGCTCAAATGAAATCAGATTTTTATTAAACTTTTTTGTTTTGTGCTAAGGTACACATTAAATACTTCCTAGACAACCTACTCCTACAACCAAGAAGGACTTTTGTCTTCATAACCTGCTGGCCTTTCTCCTGAGATTATAAATCTTGGGAATGAAAGAGTTATATTTAAAAAAAACAGGGACAGATTTTTTTTTCCATACCTAGTCTTACTTTGAGCCCCTCTTCTGCCTCAGTGCAGTGTGCTGCCGTTAGGACCCAAGATGGATGGATGAGAACACCCCCACACAGAAATTTCCCTTTGCTATTTTGCAGCATAATCTGAAACAAAAAAAGAGAGGTCTGACACTGCATGAAGCATGGCTCACAAAATATTGTACACATTCTTCTTTGTGGTTGCAAAATGCCCAGATGCATCAAGCACCAAAGCATGTCACATTCACTGAAGCCAAAGCTCTACAGTGGGTCCCTGTGGAACACCTACAACAAAGTTTTGAATATTCTTCCTGAATGAGGGCTGGCTTCACCCAAATCAATGTGGGACGATGCTGGTCACTGCAAAGAAGCACTTTGGTACTTCAAAGCTTTGAAACGCAGAGCTTAAATGAAGGGATTATTCTTGTGTCCACAGCACACCAGGAGACAGTGCATCACCTCAGGCTGTAGCTCTCTTGCTGTGGTGTAAAAGGGCCTTTAATGTCAAAGAGAACCAGACCCTGATTATATGCATTCCCTAGTTCCATGATAAGCTCTGCGAGGTCTCCCCTTTCTCTGTGATGTCCCAACCTGCTCTGTAAAGCTATGGCATATTTTGTGGATTAAATCTGCTAACTTCAATTTAGGACAGACGAGGCTTGTAAGAACAGATCCATGCAGAAAGGGGGACAAGATCACCTCACACTCCCACCATAAGGCTGTTACAGTAGCTGGAGCATGCATCACGCAGCACGAGCTGCAGTAAGTGGCCTTCATTAGGATGGAGCAACAGAGTAGGTAAGTGTCATCACTATCCTCTCTCTTGACATTGTTGGCAAGGTAAGGTAAAAAACTTGGCAACTGTGACAAGGTCAAGAGTCCTAACAGATAATAAACTATTTTTTCCTGTTACTCCAACTTTTGGGTTGCTTTTGAAAAAGCTAAGCTAAGGGAATCTTAGCTTCATGTGACACCACCACTAGTAATGTAGGAGCCTTTCTGGAGCAGCTAGGCAGGCAGAGCTGTTTGGGAAGAGCTTGAACAATCTGTGGTGAAAAACTCTCTTCTCCTTACCTGCCAAGGGCTTTCTCCCCTTCTGCTTGCTCTTCCCTCAATGAGCCGAATATTGAATCCTGCTTTGGCTTCAATGTAGTCCGTTTTCACTCTTCCACAGGGGAACTCCACTACAGGAGATGCGGAGAAGTTAATTAGCAAAGACCAGATCAACCAATACAAAACCTCCTTCTAAAGCATCTCCTCCGTCTCTCTAACTTAGGCAACACTATTCAGTGGCTTCATGGAAGCCCCTCAGTGCTTTGCAGAGGAGGCACTTTCCTGATTCCCCTGTATATGTCCATGAGGCAAACACAGGTTAAAGGCCATAAAGTGGGTATGGAGTTGGGAAATGCAGGCACAGAGTTACTCTGCATGGAATGAATGTTTTGAAAACTAGTACAGTGCACTGCAGACAATTCTCCCATAAAACCCTTTTACTTCATGTTTGAATAATCCTCTCAAATCTGGACTACGAACATCTTCCTCTTACCGACAGGCTTGCACATGATATGGTCGTTCATCAACTGATACCCAGACGCACAGCTGCAAGAGCGGCACTGGTTGGCAGGGTCATCCCTACAGAAATGTTCACATCCTCCATTATTGACAGAACAGTTGGTGTATTTGACCTCTGCGGAAAAAATGAACAGCAAGAGAGACATGAGAAGTTGGAAAGCCAAAGAGTCACAGGAAGGTAAAGCGACAAAATAACATCGTGACTCAAGTGAGCAACAGCTGACAATGGAATTGGAGTGACAGTTGTGGGCTTTAATGGCACTTGGGCCCTGAGAGAGCAAATAGTCACTGGTCCAGAATAAGGCAGCAGAGAGACGGAAAAAACAGAGATTACTGTCAGAGCAGGTAGACTGGAGAACAGAAAATTCACTGGCACTGAGTGCAAGTCAGACAGTGCAAAGTGTTGACGATACAGGACATACACGCTCATCCCTAAATATGCTATCCAGCTTTTGTTCAGGAAGAAATTGTCACAGTAATGACAATCAAGTATTTGCAATAGATTGTTTTTTCCCCTGTACTGTAAAAAACTTCACCATCAACCCTGTGCTGACAGTTCTAAAGTAACTGAAAACCCTGCGTTCCAGAATTGTTTCCAGTATTTTTGTAAGATTTAGGTATCTCAGATCTCCAAACCTCTCCCACGGCAACACAAAGTTAATTTTACTTTAGATAAGCGCAAAGCAAAAGAGAACCACATCACAAAGCAAAAGAGAAATCACATTAGTAAAGAACGCAAGTATACTGTGCAATGACAAAAGTGTTGATCCCTATTACACAGAGATCCCTGCCACAAAGAATGTTATTTTACGGTGGATTAAGGGCAGCAATATTACACACCCTGCCACAAAGAATGTTATTTTACAGTGGATTAAGGGTAGCTTTACCATAATTGCACAAAACTCCCTCCCAGCCTTTGTTACAGATGCAGGAAAATTTTCCAATATTGTCCTTGCAGATCCCATTGGAACAAGGCTGTGGGTCACACTGATCTCCATCTGAAACAGAGGCAAGAAAATGCAGTCCCTGAATCATACAGCCCTGCCACAAAGAATGTTATTTTACAGTGGATTAAGGGTAGCTTTACCATAATTGCACAAAACTCCCTCCCAGCCTTTGTTACAGATGCAGGAAAATTTTCCAATATTGTCCTTGCAGATCCCATTGGAACAAGGCTGTGGGTCACACTGATCTCCATCTGAAACAGAGGCAAGAAAATGCAGTCCCTGAATCATACAGAGCTCACAGGTCAAACATGAACACAGACAGACCCTCCCCAGATTCCCAAGCATCATCCATGGTTTCTGCCACCAAATGGTGATACCTCCGTGGTGCTGGCCCAGAGACAAGGGTATTTGTTTGGGTTCTGAATTACAGTTGTAGAGTGCGTGGAGTGGGCAGAGGGGGAAGAAAGAGCAAAACCTGAGGCAGACAAGGCAGAAGAATGAAGTGAAGAGCAGGGGTGGGACTCCTCTTTGGACCACGTCAGGCAGGGTTAGAGTATCAGAGAGCACTTTTGACCAGTGCGTTAGCTCTGGGGAGATGACTGATGATAGGCACAGATGCACCTCAAGTTTTTTAGGAAGGTTGCTTGTACGATAGGACAGGAAAACATTCTTTGCACACGCCATATAAGAGAGAATGAGAATTTGAATCAGTATGTGGTTTTTTTAGGCTGAGTACTAGTTACTCTTGAGGAAACCAGTTACTACTTGACGAAACACAGAGAAATGATTAGGAAAGTCTTTTACTTACCTACGTACTTGCTCCAAAAATCTCGCTGTGGAGAAACAAAACTTACATTAAGGCTAGAAGCAGATTTTTCACAGGCGAGGGATTTAAAGTGTATCATGGTCTTGGCCAACAGAGCACAGGGCTTTGGTCAACAGCATCGATCTCATTCGTCTTGACAGTGTAGCGACTGGCACTACAAACCAACAAAACTGGCCAACCCGCACATTCATGTATTGCCCGTACTCAGCACAGATCCCCCTGCCCTGCTTGCAGACCCACCAGCACCACAACCCCTCAATATCCTCACAGCTTCTCTGTTTTCTTCTCACTTACTGCCGGGTAAGTCACCTGTGCTGTTGAGTGCACAATTCATTTGTGCCCAGTCAGACAAAACATGGGCATCGTGAAGAAAGACCCCACTCCACTCTGGGGTCTGAAGGACAGCAAGGACTGGTTCATCCTATGTGGTGAACCTACTCTGCTTAACGCAGTAAGAAAAAGTACAAGCCAACACAATGATTGGGTGTGGAAAGGGGCAGGAATCACTGATGTTGACAATAAAAGTAGTGTCCAATTGAAAATATGAGGTTTTGAGGAGAGAGGACCTAGTGAGAAGAGAAATGTTTGTCAGGCACAGATGGGAGACTGGGGAGATACAGTGAAAGGCAGCTAGAGCTGGTGAATGGACAACAGAGGGCAAAGGACTGGAAGGACTGGGAAAAATTCAGTGGCAGCAAGAACAGCCAATGGGATCAAGCAGGGATTGGGATTACCCGGCTGGGACCTAAACCTCACAATTAGGTCAGGTGGGACATGCATAAGCAGCCAAGTTTTGTGGCCCATGCAGGTCGTAACTTGACAATGACTGTAACACAGTGACATTCAAAACCATGCCTACACCTTAGGAGTCAGGAGTGATGCATGTTCAGTGCTGACAGCAAGATCTCCTGCACCCTGGACTGCAATACTTCATGAAAACAAACGATTGGTTTAGTCCCACATTCATCCTTAAAAAACGAACTTACCGTTGCTTCCTTGGTTTCA
>NW_009197003.1:51932-66758 GCF_000690835.1 Fulmarus glacialis | reverse complement strand
GTCACACCCTCTTCCTTGCACTCACGCTCCACAGAGCCCGGTTTGAGCTCCTCCAGAAAAGAGTTCGCCCGCTTCCGGATTTTCAGGACTTGGCTTGCATCTTTATTGCTGTAAAATACTGGAAGCAAAAATGTGAAAGCACAAGCAGGGAAAAGAGCTGGCTGAAAACTGGTAGTGGTCCTTCCCAAAGGACACTTATTAGAGCAACAGCCCCTCTGTAGTACAGCAAGACAGCCTGCCCTAGAAATGATGGGCTGTCAGTGCTGTGCTGCAGAAGCAAACTCCCTGATACTCAGACAGCTCGCAGGGCTCACGAGGGCTGTGACCAGGCAGCCATCGCAGCCCAGCACTGTCTGTGAACCTCTGCTAGAGGAATTCAAACCCCCCCCAATGGGAATGATTCCAGCCACTCCCTGTGACTGACAGAGGAGCAGGAAACGCGCTTGCAGCAACTTGAAAAGGGCGAAGGGTATCTCTAAAATGAAAACTTACTTGAGGTACCACAGACTCGTGAAGAGCAGGCAGCCAGCAGCACCCCTATGGTGACGAGCTTCCACATACTGCAGCAGGAGTCACCTAAAGAAGAGAAGGTAGGTGTGAAGGGGAGTGCACTGCTGAGCTGCAGCACGACCCCCATGCTGCAGACAGCTTCTATTCAGACAGCTCAGCTAGCTCCTTCACTTGTTTTTCTCAGAGCTCCCTTGCTGAATGCTGTGTTGTGTCGTGACTTTCTCTTTGATTCCAGCTCCAAAGCAGCCACTTCATTAGAGGCCCTCCAGACTGGTTTGCTAGTTCCCTTTAGCCCATCAGCAGCTCCCCCAGAACACTTCTTGTCTGCCCCGACATCCTCCCCTTGTCACCGGACATTTTTGACAAGCTTTATGCTTCATTAAAGCAAGCTGTACTTTGAAATCCCGAAGGATACAATACTTTTGAAGCACTTACTGCTTTATTCAGTATGAATCAGCGTGATCTATTCTTCCGCCATGAGCTCTGCTGGAATTTAGTTAATCCATAACTTCAGATATTTACTCTTTGGAGTGACATGAAGTGCTTTCTTTTTAGTCATTAAACAAACAGTGCTCAGGGGGAGCTTGACAATTTACCTGCATGCAGGAGAAAAGTGAAACAGCTGAGACATCCACTCTGCCTTTTTCAGATCTGGTTTTTTTTTTTTTCTTCTAATTCTCTGGCGAGTAGTTATATTTAGTTTGTAAGAGTAACCACACCAGGGCTGAGGTCTCTTGAGAGATCCTACCACCTTCTCACAGCACACAATCACCCAACAGGGGCACATATTGCTATTTTTAAGAGTCCTCCCACTTTACTTTCTCATCAAAGTTTCCACCACAAAACAGCCAAGGCAACTAACCACCCTTACAGCCATGAGCAGGCAGTGCCTGCCCCATCAGCTGCCTGCTGTGAGGAGGCAGGGCAAGAAGCTTGTACCAGCGTGCTGCATCTTTTGGTGTACTGGGTTAGCTCTCATCAGCACAAAATCTTCTACTGAATTTTGAATATTAAACATTTTAGAGAAAAAACACAATCCTTTTCAGAAGTTTTCTTGCATCGGAGATGGTACAGACCAGTGTGTTCCCCTTCTCCGAAAGCATTTGTGGCATCTCTGCGAGCCGTACAGCGCATGACATCTTCATGCAAATTACCTGTGCAACCACGTGTCCTTAGGGGTCCTTCATCGGAGAAGTGCCACCGGGTGTCAGGAAGAGGTGGGCCTCCCCAGGATCTCAGCTCACATCCAGTGACACTGTTTAGGAGAGCTCCGACTGCTTATAAAACTTTTTTTCTTTTTCCCTTACAAACTTGGCCATGGACTTTTTGGACTTCCTTGAAAACAAGCTCTCTTTAAACAAAGGTTTCAAAGTTCATCCATTTGGGACTTGTGCTAAAAAAAAAAAAAAAAAAAGATTGTGGCATCTAAAATCACAGTTGGGGAAGACGTGTGCACTGCAAAGCTCTACTGATACATTCTTTATCCTCAATTCAGCCATTCAGCAAGAAAATTTCAGCTGAGATTAATGATAATAGATTTTTGCTGAAAATAAAGTTTATGAAACACACCTGAAGACAAGAAACATAATATACGAAATCTAAAAAGAAAACAAGTGTAGTACCATATATTCCACGTATTGCTCATAATATTTGTAGCTGACCTGGCTACCTAGAAATAGTGCTTTGCTACCACATAAGTTACATGCTTTTGAATACACCTTTGTTTCTAAGACTTGGTAGAGGTTGGAAATTTAGGACACGTACATCAACTGCCAACCTAAAACATCTAAACCAATGTGTCAGCCTCCTAAAAAACTTTTTTTTTTTTTTTTTTTTAAAACCTATACTGGTACTTAGAAAGAAAGAATTTAGTTTTTCATCAGCTTCTGGAAAACTCTCGAATGTGTCCTCAGACTTTAGCTTCTTAGCCAGGAGTGCTGAATCACTCTTCTCAAATTTTTCCGAATTGAAATTGTAATTTAAAAAGTAAATTTCCACAAATTAAATAAATTGTAGACAGATGTAAATTTTGATAGAGGGGGAAGCTGAGGCGGCAAAGCTACAAGGCCTCAAAATCACAGCTCTTCAGCAATGAATCTTGTGCTGCATCCATCAGTTCCTTCTACTTCACGATAACACCTTTTAATTTGTAACAAGCCCAAATCTGAATAATTCACTGAGCAATCAAAGCACTAGGTCTACTTCCTATATGCACTCTGGAGTCTCTCCCTGCAAAAGAGCACTACCAAGGTCTTCCTCTCATCCTGGGTACTGATTTCTTGCAAGACTTGTAGAAACATAATGTTCTGTGAGCCATCTCCCCCCATGAACCATCTGAAATGAGACTGTAAGTTCTAAGCAGGCATTAAAAGGGGAAAGACAGGCTGATACACACAGCACCAGACAAATCAGACCGCTCTTGCTTCCCTAGGAAACCAAGCTGCAATATTAGTCTCCTCGGGCCGCTCTTCTTAAAAGAAAAGGTCCTTGGAGGGCAAGGTTTTGCACAGCTCACACATGAGCACAGGGACACGCTGCCAGGAAAGCAGAAACGCCTCTCTGTGGAGAGCCTACGTGCAGGGAGGCAGCGCAGAGCACGTCCTCAGCAGGCTGCTGGGAAGTGCTGCTGTGCATCCAGTTTGTAGCCTGGGAGCAAGAGGAATTTGACAACCTGTGCAGAGAGCTGGCTGCTCCCATGACACTCCCTCCTAGCCTGTTACTTTCCTGGTTGGTATCTTCTCGCCCCTGCCTGAGGCTGCAGCTGTGCACAGCCTTTAACAAAAGGGAGACCTACCACTTGCTCCAACATCTCCCGTTGGCAGCGCAGCCCATCAGCCAACCTGGTGTAAGGAAGGACAAGAGGCCTGAAGCCGCCCCCTTCCCGGCTCCCCTGAGGAAAAGCCATAGCCCACAACTGACTCATATTTTACCCTGAAGTCAACAGAAGTGATGTGCCTTTTAGGTCATACGCAAACTCTCCCACCTCTTCCTTTCTTGTGAAGACATTAAGACTTACTACCTTCTAGGTCATTTGGTAAGCCAGCAAAATGCTGGAACTCTTCAGACAGAAGTTGCTAGAGAACTGCAATGTATCTTTTAGGTGTTACTAACACGAAATGTCACTTCCCGCAGTCTCAGAACCTTTTCATTCTGCCCGTCTGAGAACTAAACATCTCACGCTGCTCAAGGCCCAGCTGGTGGGTGCACAGTTATTCATCCCAACCAGGCACACAGCAGCCAAACAAGGAATTTACCTTATGACTCTGAAGCTGCTTTACAGGTAAGGAATGACCAGCCTTCTTCTAAACCTGATTGTTTCCAGTGCTGCCCGTTCAGTGGGAGCAGATTTCCTTGACTTCTCCTCAGCTCTCCTGACGCTCTACACTGTATTAAAAAAACCAAACACAATAAAAAACCCAACCCAACAACACATAGGAGAAGGGGAACAGCAGCAGAATACGTTTTTAAAAAACCCTCATTGGTACTTCAAGATCTTTACACACCTCTCTCCAAACCCACTCCACCCTCCCAAGATCCATTAGGTAATTATCAATCAAACCAAGAAGATGGCAGCACCGAGCAGGAGGTCTGATATCCCAGTAATGATACACTGAGCGAGGCAAAGAGTTTCCTGCTATTGACTTCTGCCACATAAATAAAAAAAAAAGACCAAAACAAATTACCTGCACCAGAGGAGTAAGAACATCTTCTGTCTCCCTGCTGCTGCTTTCTTGGCATGTTTCCTGTAGTGGAAACTTAATGCAGAGCTTGACACTCAGGTCCAGTGCGTGTGTGAGCACTGGACCTGATTTTTCTTTTCTCCTTATTAGTAGGACTAGGTAACTAACATTTTAATGATCAATTTTACCATTTTCATCTTGCAACAGTTTATAACATTACAAGATTTCTTATGTTGCTGTCACATAAACTATTCCCTCCACACAAAGACAAAGCAAATCCTTCAGTTTAACTATCAAGTACAATAGTCTTTTTCACACAGAAAATATTTACGACTGTTATGAGCTACCTTCCATTTACTTTGCAACAGTACTACGGAACTCTAGGACCATCCTCTCAGTTTAAAAGTAATCTGCTGAAAGTTTCTTGTCAGCATCTTACGAACACATTGATCTGTACAGATGGAAGAGAAAGCTCATCACAATCTGACCATGGTCTGCTCACCCAAACATCTCCAAATGTTTTAGTTTCAAGTTTACTGGTGTCATTTTATGGCAGTAAATTTCTACATTTCACGAGAAAATTCATTTCTCCCACATTTTTGTAAATGCACTTTCACTTTTCCAGTTACCGTATATATTACCTGCAATAAACTGAATGCAGAGAGGCCCAGGCGGAGTAGAGAAACAACTGCCCCCTCCCATCAGGGCACTGCACCGCCGTGACCAGGAAGACATGGTCACACCACCCGACGAGAGGTCTACGAGCACATGGAGGTAACTAACAAATACGCTGCTGAGTTTCTGAGAGTGCCTCCCCATCCAGCTGTGGGTTTGCAGACAGTGGAGCCACCATTTTTAAAACACCTCTTCTTTTGTTCGCTGCAGAGATATAGCTAATAAAAATAAACAACATGATGTCTTCTACTCCATGCCAATTAAACCAATGCAAAGAAATGTTACAAAACTAATCTACAACAATCACATTTACCATTTCGCTCCTCTCTAAGGAACAGCTCTGAACTTCTGACGCAACTGAGGATAAAGCCATTTTATCACAGCACAGATTTTTATTAGCTGGTTCCCACCAGGCGGGCACCGCAGCCCTCTCACACAATGAAATCAGTAACAGAGAATCTTTACTGGAAGCTCAGAAACATGTTTCCTTTATATACAAGAAAAACTTATTTACAACCATCAACAGTAAACTATATACAAAAAAAATACAAGAGACATTTCCATGGTAATCACTGTATAAATTAACACAATAAATAGGAGGGAAGCAGGTCCCATTTTTAAGGCACAAAACCTTCTTCCCAAGACTGTACAGGGATTCAGTTGCTTCCCTATGCTTTTGACAGGATCACAGGAATGACGGGGAGACCCCTGAGGAACAACGGTCGATGGACAATGATATAGACATGCAGTCACTGCTGACAGTTATAGAAAAACATCATTTTTCATCCTTTCCTTTTTTTTTTTCTTTTTACAGTACACACATCTTAAGATACAAAATATTTCGTGTAAACAGTCTTTTGTTAAATCACATAGATAGTATGCACATTTTTAAATAATACTAAAACAACGAACAAAGCTTTCCATACGATTTGGGTGCAGAAACATTCCCAGGACTGGCACTGAAGGCCTCGGCAGAGCTGGAGGCTCCTGGATGCCCGGCTCTTGTGCGGCCCGGCTGGCACCTCCGGGCACCAAGCGTCACACCTCCCCTCTGCTGCAAAGAGCCGGCTCCTGCCGCAGCGGGGCACGCGTGTTCTCAGCACTAAGATCCCATAAGCGAAACCAGAAAGACTGCGTTAGCACTAACAGCCCTCCCGAAGGTATCCCGGAGCAGGCTGCTGCCGATAGCTGCTTCACGGGCCAAACCTCCCTCAAGTCTCCATTGCATGCACTCCCACTGAACCGAAACATCTTAACACAGGGGACGTTATCCCCCAGAATCTGCCATTAAAGTTCAATATCCAGGGCAGTGCCAGGATGTGAGATAACATGCTGAAACCTCTTCCTAGCAGAAGAAACTGTACGCCCAGCTCACTGCAGACACTGCCCCAGCATCACTGCCAAGGGTGAGGGATGATAAACAGAAGGTGCCGCACGGCTTTCACATGAGTAGCATTTTTGAAGAGGCTACACATCTGTGCGATATGTGCAGTTCTAGCTTCTCTCAAGCTGGTGTTTTACCTGAGACTGCAGAGGAGAGTCTCTTTTTTGGCAAAGCAGCAGATTTTTTTACTGTCTAATTGTCTTTCCTGAGTTTCTCTCCCACAAAAAATTATCAGATGCCAGAAGAGGAACTCGGAATAACGTAGCCAGAAGTTCAGTCTGGCTCCCTACTTTGCAGATTAACTCTCACTGATGTTTGACCCAAATTATCCTCATCTATTCACAAAATCTCTACGACAGAAATCTGCGTTATTCCCAGTGAGACACATAGAGCTACGACCCTTTTGTTAGATATAAACCTTAATACATATTCAAAGGCACGCAGGTTAAATGTGGATCCTATTTTCTAGCTCTTAAAGAAGGTAGAACTCCCTCCCCGCCTGCAGTAAGCAATAGACAGGAATATACTGGCTACGAACCCTTTGATAAAATGTGCACGTACACAAAAAGGATCTGAATCCATCAACACGACAGATCATAAAGTGAAAGAAATGAAGATTGGTCTGTCCAGGCATCATCACTCACAGGAGATGGCTAATGGCCGCCAGGCCTCTACAGATATGGCAAGAATTAAGGAACATGCCTGAATCTATAAACTCTTTGGATTCCCCTGTTACTCTGAGCCGGAAGAGCAGAGAGGAGCTGTTTCTATTGAGGCAAGAATTTAATCCCCCAGCAATTACGCAAGCAAGGCAAGCGCATATTGTTTACGCACCTTTAACCATGAGGCTGCCTGGAGAAACTTCACAGTAAGAATAGCTCCTTCACCACGTACAGGAATAAACACAGACCTCACCTCTTCTCCAGAGTTATCACCTGCCTTGTGCTCCCTGCTGCACTCTCCTGGGCAGGCACATGAATGTCCTAACCACGCACACTCCCGGGGACAGGCAGCAGGCTGCACCCTGCTGTCACCAGCGAGGATGGCTGCGTCCTGAGCTCTCCTTAGTGGAAGTTTCTCCTTATTCTCATGCAGATGCTGCTCTGTGCCTCAACAAGCAAGTGGGAAAATACATTATGTCTACAATTCTTACTCATCTGATACCTCAGGAATTCAATACAGTGGGGGGGGGGCTATACTGATAAAGAAAAAATATGGCTATGGAAGCAATTGCCAATGTATAGATAGGAGAAACAAATTCAGGGCAAAGCTGAACATATTTCTTGCTCAGTCCCCATAGTATTTATACCAGAAATTTTGGTAGCTGGATTACGCACTGTTAATTTCTCATGAGCAAACCCTGTCACTCGCTAGGCTGAGTGAAGACGTGGGTGAATGACAACTAGTTAAAAACAGATAGGGAGAGTCAGAATAACACTCGGTGAAATCTTAAAGAATGCAATGGAGTTTGCCCAGCATGAAATCAGCCCATAACCTTTTTAAGCTGACAAGTCTTTACATAAAATAACTTGACTGATTGCTGTTAGACTAGAGAGCTGATGTCAATTTGATAAAACCCTTACAAATAACACAGAACAACAATGTCCTCAGGAAATTATCTTTTATGCCACTGTGTATGTGGCCATTTTTCTGTCTGCAGCCATAGCCAGACAGGTGCCACTCTGTAATAATAAAAAAAATAAATACATACAAAACCAGAAAGTAATTTTTGCTGTCTCTCCAGCTTTACAGCACTGAATGTTCCCGAATTCCCTTCGCAGTGATAAACATGGCAATATAGCTATGCACGCTGGTCTTCGGGCTTTAACAGTCACCCGATTGGGGTCAGGCAATACAGTGGAAATTTGAAGGCCGCCTAGGAACTCTGATTCAGAGGCACTAATTTTTCCATGCTCCACTGCTGGTGCTACCAAAGGCAATTTATCAACATACTCGTTTTCATTACGATGCTCATCTGCTCAGTAACAATCCTCCTTCTCTCAGTGCTCTTACAGGAGCCCTGATGTTTGACAGCACATGATATCTCTCTTGGGGGGTACAACCCAGGAGGACTGAGCCACCCTAATCTTTTGGTATCCACCTTGGAGTGAAGGAGCAAGGCAGCAAGAGAGAGAAGCAAGGTGGAAAAGCCACTAGAACCAAGACAGGTGAAAAGATGCAAGTACTACAGATAAATCGTATCTTTTGTGACAGAAATAGTTTTCTGCACTGCAAGTTGAAGTAAAAAACAGCTCTGTTGTCTGTGGCCACGAAGGTGGCACTAAATGGGCAGGAAGCCGCTCCTGGCCATTGCCAGTCATGCTGCTCCCCCCACCAAGACGGAGCAAATTGTTCCATATCTCACTCCATTGCATTACATTTCGTGCACAGCTCAAACAGCTAGTTAGCGTTCCTCTCCCCTTCATCTGGGCTCCTGAAGATGAATCAGAAGGGGGAATGTCAGAGCTGACCTCCTGTAATCTTTTGGCTCTCCAGAATTTTGTCGTTTCTTACCGACAGGAATTTCTGAACCATTGTTTGTGATGGCTGAAAACCTAAAGGTTGTACCATTGCCACTGGCTGGAAGAGGAGAGCCAGGCCCTGCAGAAGACCCCGCAAGCTGGTGCGAACCGCTGTTTGAACCACGTGCATTGTTTGTTGCAAGGCATGAGTGAGTGAGAATCACTGGGTATTCATCAGCAAGAGGTCTGTACTGGCTTTGAATTTCTGATGCAAATCACATGCAACTACAGGTGCATTAAAAAGGGATTAGTAAGACACAAGGACAAGCTTTGTCCCACTTAAATGCTCTAAGATACAGGTGTGACACACAGATGAGCGGGAAAGTTTTGGGTCTGAAAAGACTGTCAGATGCTCCTGAACTAAGACTGGCCAATATATCTTTTGCCCTGAATAATTCTACTGTGATGAAGTTATCCAGTAAAGGTAGCTGTGTTGCAATTCTCAGGAGTCCTGCACTGTCACTGGAACCAGAACTTCCCACGTCGGAGGACATGGTTCTTCAAACAGCAAGTGAGTTTTCTTCCGGGAGGCTCTGCCTGACTGCAGATAAGGTGCCTCTCGACTGGATGCAGCCGTACCCCACAGGAAAAAAGGTAGCACCATGCTTGGTTGATATGAGCCCTGAACAGCAGAGACAGTTGTGAGCACATCTGCTCTGTGAGGTGACTGCTGTGCAGTTAGGGGGAATGGTAGACACAGGCTGTGAAAACAGAGGCTAAACCTCGCTGGCAGGAGTACTCCGGCTCAGCTCCTTGATCCCGTGCAGTATCCTCTTCATGTGACCCACTTTGGTCACACCCAGGTCCTGGAAGAAAAGAGAAAACCTTACCTTAGGAGAAAGGCAGGGGGGAAATTGCAGGTGGCCAAGCAATGGTTACAAACTAGTCAGCCAGTTACAAAAAGATGAGGAAACCAACCAGAGAGATTACAAACCTGATAGTTATATGTGGAACCTCAAACCACGTGTCAAAAAGCTATCAGAGCATGACAGGGTAATGAACACAGAGCAGGCACAGAGCAGTGGAGAGAAACAACTGCGGACCGTTAGCCAGAAACGCAAATTGCTTTGACTGTTAAAGGCCAAAGCAAGAGAACAGAAAGAGCATACAGATCTCAAGGACCTAAGCCAAAACATGCAGGAAGAACAAACCCATCACTGGTCACATCAAATAAATGTGTAACACTTGGGTACCATGCAACAAAACACAGTCTGTAGCTGGATGGCATGCAGAGGAATCGGCTACACAGATTACAGCAAACCTCAGAACAGGAAGATGGTCAAAATGACAAATGAAGATCCAAGGGGCATTCAACAAATGCCATGCACTACTTTACAACAAAGTATTTTTCTGCTATATGCAAGTCACCAGAATGATGACACAAGTCTCCTGCACATGCAAATAACCACCACTTTCAATTTTTCTCTGTAGAGGAAGCATCTCCCGGTGAGGAGATGCAAAGTTGTGCAATGTGGTTACTAAGCACTATTTAAAAAGACTCTCTCCATCTAGAAGCCTCATCAAAGACCACGATGATTTTTTTTCTTGTAACAAAGAAGTGCAATGATCTATTTGCCCAGTGACTACAACGTAAGAACCACATTTTCCCAGTCACAGCATGTTCTGCAAAGATGGTACAGGAGCTGAAAAGTTGAAAACTTCCATTCCGTCATTAAAATCAGAGACTCTCAAGAACACTATCTACAATCTGTGTGCTGGACTGTATTACGTCCCCAGGAAGCTGTGGCAGAATTGGACAGCTGGTCCCTCAACTAGCTGTTCTACGTCCCTGGTATTAAAAATCAGGTGACCTGAAATGGTGAGAAAACAAAATGAGGCTGCAGTGAACCTGTTCATCTTGCCAAGGCACGTGGAATGAACAGTGGGCAGACCACTTCCAAGCACATTCAGCACAGAAGGTCATGCAGATGTAGCTGGCTATTTCTCATGAGCCGATCATAAAAGTACCTTGAGGTCCCTCCGTTCGAGGTGCAGGAGCTCAGAGCCCCGGACGTCATGCCGGATGAAGATATCCTTATACTCACAAAGACTGAGATGCTCAAGCCAGGCCGCAACCTCCTCCGTTCCCCAGAGGTGAACTGTTAGAGATGGAAAAGCAGGAGTGCATTGAGTACCCAGAATCCCAGAAGACAGTGAGAGATGAGGACACCACCAGCACTCAGTGCCAGAGAAGGAGGGCAAGCAGTACCACAGCCTCAAACCAAGGGGAGGGCAAGGACTGGTAGCATGACCTACAGTCTCAAACAAAGGAGGTAGGGCAGAGAAAGGTAAGAGGTGTTCTCTTAAGCAGAGGCTAGCTGCAGTAAAGCCAGGAGGAAGTGCGTGGTCATTTTGATGGGATTAGGTATGCTTTTTAAAGTTTACCCACATGTTTAAGAAGAGTAAGTTCATTGATATTCCTCAGTTTACAAAACAACAGATTCATAAAATATATCATGAAGAATCAAGCACAGATTAGTTTGCTATTATGTACAAGCACTTGTGCTCAGTGAACAAAATGGCAACCTCTCTCCCCCAAGTCTGAGTGAGAGAGGAAGTGTTCAGACTTCCACCTTCTTGCACAACCTCTAAATAAGAGAGTAACAAAGATCCCAAGTTCTGCGAGGCAATGAATGAGCACCAGCCTGTCAGACAGAAGGAGGCTGTACCCGCAACTCCATGGCAGAGGACAGGACCCAGGAGCCCACAGAACAGGTAGTACTTCTGAATTTTAGAAGAAAGTCTTCATAAGGAGAGTACAAACCAAAAATCAACTAACCCAACTGGAGAGAAAGTGTCTTGAATGGCAATTTGTTGATTCAAGGCCAGTTTTTAGCTACTGACCAGTACGATTAAAGGTCAGGGTACACCTGTGGTGATGCTGATCCCCAGCCAATTAGACATGAAACTTGATTAAAGCCTGAGGGTGAATCAATGAGAAAAACACCATTAACCATATCACAGAGAATTAGCAGCGAAAAGACTGGAGTTATGCGGACTTGGGCTCCACAGTCATTTTGATACCTAAAATGCCAAAATCCTCAAATTCATTTCACTAAGCACCCCCTAAAATATCCCAGAAAATGCCTGGATGTAGGCAGAATTCTTCAGAGGGCACCTCCTGTTTCTGCTCAGGAATATTTGCGTGGTACTAGGGGATCATGACTTAGAACGGAGCAATAAGCTACTTTGCCACGTGAAAAAGACAGACTAGACCTCCAAGAAAAGGCAGATGCACTTGAAACAGAAGAAGGAGAGAACATGAGAGGAAACAGAGAGAGAACAGATAGTGGTGTGACCACACCGATGTGACAAAGAGACACAATGAATGAGCAGACTTGGTACCCGGCAATCCCATGCTACTATGAGTCTCCTTATTTTTGTTGTTCTTCTCCTTTTTAAACTTGGTCACTAGCCGGAATTTGCCACTGCGGCTCCGTTTAGAATAATCCAGCATCTGGTTCTGTAATAACAAAAAGGGAAAATCAGGCAAACAGTCATAAACTGATTGGAATGGACCAAGAGCAACAAGTACTGTCAAGCTCAGCTCCATGACCTTGTAAGAGAGGAAAAAAAAATTCTAAACTCATTCTGATCAAGACAGGAAAGGAAACAGAGAAAGTTGATCCCATGTCAGGCAAGGGACCTTAGCAGGAAATTACTTTCTTTAGCCCTAGGGAGTCAAGTTTCCTTCTTAATGATTTTTTCTCACATCAGTCATACATTCACAGGAAGTCAAACACTCACAGCCAACTAGTGAAAAAGAGAACAGCTAGGGAAATATAGCCTTGGTCCTCCTCACCTCCTCATCACAAGGCTCCATAAGCTGCCACAGCCAAGGGATGTCTGCTAGTTTCCTCAGCTGGAGGTCCATGTCTGCCAGGGCTGCTTGGAGCTGCTCCTTCTGTGGAGGATCTAATTGCTGGATCAGAAATGGAAGCAAAGCAGAGTTAAAAGCCGTACGGTGGAACACACAGTCAGGCCCTTGCCTTGAAATTCTTAGGTAACAAAGCAGTTCCTCCTTTTAAAATGAAGTGCACAGCAGGCACTCTGCCCAGATGTTACCAAGTTAATGATTTTCATTGTTTATGAGCTCCAAACTCCATATAAGCTAGCTTGACTGCTCATCATGGCTATGTAGCAACAACATCCTAATTCTTTGATGATAACATTTAAACTGACTTGTTACAAAGACAAAGAAGACCAAGACCAGCAAAATGTTGCTTGCCAAGGCAACAGTAGGAGAGGAGAGAAAGCGAGAGGCTGCTTTACTCCTGCTTTGTGCTTCTTACCAGCGCCATCTTGCCCGCCAGCAGCAGCTCTGTCTCATTATGCAGGGCTTTGACATTATTCACCATCTCTACAACAAGGCTGCAGTTCAGACCCTGCAGGGAAGCAATTCATGCGCAAATTAAGCCTGGAAATGCAGAGGTCTGAGCAGTCAAAAGGAAGAAGTCTTAGACAAGCAAGGCCTACTTTTGGTCAATCGGAAAGGAAAACCAAGAGCTATGGAACAAGGACAAAATGGGAGATGCCAAGTGAGTGAAGTACCTCTGTAGACTTGGATTTAGCGTAGACTTTGTCCATAGACTTGGAGCTGGCATTGACAGCATGGGCAAGCTCCTGTTCCATGTCCTGATAGGATTGGGCTATTTCCCGAATGCTAAAGAGAGAATTACAGATTGCATCAGCATATGCTCAAAGCAGGAGATCTTTTCTGACTGGGTATCTCCTTTTAATACCCGAGTGACAAGAGCAGGGATAAAGCATGGGAGGGGCACAGCCTCTGGCAAAGCAGGGCAACTCTCCCTGCTATAGTGAGCATGCATAGGCGAAGCAAGGCAGATTTCACATGCACAACTCCAGGTGCATATTCAATTCTGCACACAAGTTGGGATCAGTTTGTACAACCTAGACATTTTAGTATGGCCACAGTGATGTGAAAGGCAGCTGCACATATGGCAGTTTAATTAACACTTCTCTGATGTGACTCTGGGAATTTTCTCTCAGAGGCCCAGACCAAGGAGCTGAATGTCTGAGTAAAGGATGAGCAGGTGAGCATACAGTGACTTCTTCCAGAAATCTCTGCGGCACATCAGGGTTGTAAGAACCCAACTTGTCATCTGAGCTCCTAGAGAGGCCTTTGTTTCATTGCTCATAAAAATCATTGATATTCAAAGATAAGGTTCCTTCAGGATTAAAGGATCCATGTTTGCTCATGAAAGTAACATTTTTTGTTCAGAATGACCTAAGAAAGTTTACTCGACTTCAGTCCTCATGCAGCTGGGACAGTGCATAATGAACAACGTTACCCCCAGTGACATGGACCAGCACTGCAGAAGATAAGAGTGAACAGAAACATCTCCAGGAACAGTGAGTAGGACAAGAACTTCAGGCACCAAAGGAGGGCTCTATTCACCAAAAGCAAATTGAGTCCCACCTGTGGATCAGAGCACCTGCAGCTTGACCAAACTGGTTGATCTGGGTGGATTCTTCTTCGGACATGATCTCTGGTTGCAGAGAGAAAGAGGAGGGTCGGGACAACTCACACTTCTGTTTGTCCTCCCAAGACTTCAGGGTGCTCTCAAATGCCTAAAAACACAGCAAGCAATCTGTAAGATACCTTATAAGCTCCTGTAAAAAACAATGGATGTGCCTATGCCTGTAAACCATATAAATCTGATATAGACACTTTTCATTGCAGGACCCAGTTGTTCAGCTGCTTATAACTTTGCTAAATAGCTGTCTGGGCTGAAGTTTTCCATGCCACATGCTTGCCTTGGCTTAACTTTTGCTTAAGCCTAGTTTTAGTCAAAATTGCTAGGCAAATTCTGAGGGCCAGACTAGCAAAATCCACCAATTCCCTACTGGTGGCAGCCTTTTCTCTGAGTAGCTATATCCCCTCTACACTTCAGTATTCTGCACACCTCTTCAAGTGACATCTCAGAGCTGGAAATTAAAAATGTTCAAGGCTCCTTCTTATCCGGGAGTAAACTGGGCTTCCCCAGTAATTGGTGGGACAAGCAGCTGAACTCAGAGCTAGGACCTGTCCCAC
>NW_009197003.1:50846-51901 GCF_000690835.1 Fulmarus glacialis | reverse complement strand
ATATTCCTGCTGGCATCAGCTAGTGGTACAGGAAGAAGTAAAACAGATCCAATGCAGAAGGATCAAAATTGGATATGGTGAGAATGAAAACTGAAACACAGAGCCTCAGGGCAAGGAGAGATGGATCAATGAGCACATGAAACGGCAAGAGAGAAGGTTAGACAGGAGAAGGGACTATGGAAGGGGAAGACTGAAATAGGAAGAATAATTCAGAGAAGATGATGAGGATAACAAACAGGGGTGCGAAGCTTTCATGGGAAAAAAAATTGAGTGTGATGGGTGGATGGGAAAGGGGAAGAAAATGGTAGTCATGGATCCTGGGCCTAGGAAGTCAAATGAGGTGAGTACAGACTAGGTAAGGAGCACAGGACTAAGGGTAGAGAAAGGAGACGGATGGAGTAGAAAAGCCAGTGCCCCCTAGAACACAACTGCCTTTGGGGACAACCCTAGGTTCTGGGGACACGCCATTCTCCTGCGTCTGCAAATACCTGCAAAGCCCTGTGGTAAAGCATTCCCTTGCCCTACTGCTCTTCCTCTACATACAGGACAAAACCAGGGTCTGTCAGCTCAGTGCAAGCTATCTGCTGATCTCAACCTTGCTGATGACTCTTCAGTGGTCCTGAGGAGGCCACATGAGGGAATTTGAGTTTTTCCATCTTCAGTTTAGGAAACTAAATATCCCAAATCACATTTGAAAAATGCTACCAAAGGTACAGGGTCACACACGTGAAGAGAGGACCCTACTTGATCTACTGCATAGGACAGATTTGCTCTGTGAAGAAAGGGGTATGCAACGATGATCAAAAGGACAGCAGGAAAAATAAGGATAAGCCCACAGTCAAGAAAAAAGCTGAATGTTCCTCTGCAAAACTGGAACCTCTTCCTCAGTGGCAATTCCATGCTTGCAAAACCGGGTTTGCAGGCAATGAGGAGTGGGATGGCACAATCATAGCCATGGCTTCAGATGGCCCAACACACAGAGCACATTCACTAGGGACCTGTGTGCCCTCCCTACCTCTTGTGCTTCTCTCCACCTTTCCCACCATAGCCACATG
>NW_009197003.1:0-50826 GCF_000690835.1 Fulmarus glacialis | reverse complement strand
GCAGGAATCCTGTTCCCCCTTGTTCTCTGTGCTACCTCCTTCAGTCTCAGTGTGACGTTGCAGAACCCCTCTTACCCTCCAGGAAAGACTGTGCACACTATTCCTCTCTCCTCCTCTCCACAACATTCACATCAATATGAACAGGACAAGGGGTAATGGTTTTAAACTAAAAGAGGGTAGATTCAGACTAGACATAAGGAAGAAATTTTTTATGATGAGGGTGGTGAAACACTGGACCAGGTTTCCCAGAGAGGTGGTAGATGCCCCATCCCTGGAAACATTCAAAGTGAGGTTGGATGGGGCTCTGAGCAACCTGATCTAGTTGAAGATGTCCCTGATCATTGCAGGGGGGTTGGACTAGATGACCTTTAAAGGTCCCTTCCAACCCAAACCATTCTATGATTCTAAGATCAATACCCACTGTTCTCTCCCAGCTCGAGGGGTCTTGGGTATTGCCCTGTCCTACCATGACAGGGGCTTTGTACGCCCACCCTTGCTTTCTTTCCATACCATCATACTTGTAACTTCCTGCCAGGCAATGTGCCTCAGGCCTGTATCAGGCTGCTTTCCCTTTTTTCCTCTTGGTTGTTCTCTCTTTTCTTGTTATTCAGCAGGTGAGTCCTTTGCAGAGGACTTCTATTTGCTGGAAAGTATTAAGAGCTGCTATTAACCAAACCATTTATGCACGGACAGTTACAGAGTTGGGAGGAACCATAAAGCCTGTTTGCGCCACAGCAAGGCCTTTATCCTTTCCTTTGGCTTACCACCATTCAGTAATGCAGTGAAACGGCAAGGACGCTTCCTTATCTGCCGGTACTCGTCAGATATATTTGAAAATTATGAGATGAGACAGACACACAGTGCTGAACAAAGCACTAAGACACTGCTTTACTTGGTCAACGAGGTATAAGCCACATATTGAACAATAAAGAGAAATTAAAATATTGAACAGCTGAATCCAGACAATCTGCAGCACTCAGTGAGGCAGGCATCCTGTGGGAAAAACAGCATGCAAGCGTGTTAAGAAACGCTGTCACAAGGCACCTAGGAAGCAAAGGAAGCAAAATAAGCTTGCATAAACAACCTTATTTGTGCCATTTCCCAAGTGGTGAATGCAAGTTTAATCACGTTCTTTCCCAAAAGTTTTATGGTGCGTAGCAAAATACGCTTCTTACATTCACAAAGATAAGCTTTCATGTGTGGCCATTGCCATGCTCTCCAGGAGTATGTGACATCGAAACATGTGTGTACTACATAGTGTATGCAAGGCTGCTCTTACCCTGTCTCGGGTGAGGGTCTGTGCTCTGTTCTTATGAACAATCCAAATGTAACCCGGAGGCTGGATCCAGGCTTCTCCATCCACTTGCACGGGAACTCCCTCTTCTCCCAGGATTGCTATCTTCACCGTCCGACACTGCAAGAAGTGACTGCATCAGAGAAGCTCTAAAATGTTGGTTTTCTAAAAGCATGAGACATTCTCTTTCTTTCCAAAGCACTTCCCCAGGTACTGTAGCTCTAGTGCTACTAGAGGCACACGTGCCTGGGTGGCAGGGCACGCCTCGCCCCTGTGCAGCAGGGACGATTTGCTTTGTCTTTGGACTACAAATCTGTATTTGAATTGCTGGTCTAACTCCTACCACAGTGAACACGAGAAAACAATTCCATGCCCAAATTGTCACTGGACATGCTAATTTTCAGCCCTGGTGGATGCTCTTTCCATGGACAAGAGAGAGCACAATGGAGGGCTTAGTGACTGAAATTGGCATAAACATCACGAACTGGAGATGGGGGAGCCAAGAAGAGCTCACAAAAGCAACTGATACCTGTGCAATCCGGTGATGCTGTAGGTTTATCACTCGTGACACTGCCATCTGCATGCTACCAAACACTGCTACCACCTCCAAAATCTTGTCATCGAAGGAGGGGGCTGTAAATGTCTAGCCAGATACAAAGGAGAGAGAATTCAGTTGACATACAGCCCTGTTGAAGTGGTTTCCTTTACCCCCTATTGGTGAAGATTCGGGGGTCGGCTTTCAGTTATGCTTTTTAATCTGTATAAAATTAACGAGGCTAGAAGGTGAAGATTTGCAGTGAGCTAGGAGGGAGAAAAAGGAGCCTCAATATTCCCACTGTGCTTCCAATGACAGCTAAAGTATAATTCGAACACAAAGGCCGTAGGCCACAAGGCAATAATTACTCTTATGAGAGTAGGCACTTTTTCATCTCAAATACGCTGCTTCTGACTGATTCTAACTCCCTTTGCCTTCAAGGGGCTTTACTTCTCAGGTAATCTGAGGGAAGAAGGTCAATCTAAAGCACTTCCTGGAAGTCCAAATGCCCAGGACAGCATCTGTGGGGTTTTTTCTGAATCACTACAAGCTGCTTGGGTTCAAAGCTGCTGAAGATTGGATTTCAGTATCGTATCCACTTCACAGAGAAAGTACGTGCAGACAGGCCCCTTGCCCTCTTCTTCCAAGCACTATTCTCAGGGGCTATGACTTTAAAAACAACAGTAAGTAAAACACTTCCTGGATTGCCGTAGAGAATACTCACATCATCTTCCTTGGTTCCCCCCCAGAAGTTGGTGCCTCCTGCATAGCTGGGAATGTTGAGTACGGCAATTCCCTGGAGACTGGGCAAAGGGATTGGCCTCCCATCACACTGCACAGAAAAGAAGATACCATTACTCTTAGCACAGCAGGAGACAACCCCTGCTGCCAGAACACACGCTCTAAGAACAGAAAACAGCCTGCACAGCTTAGTAATAAATTAATTCAGGTTTCTTCTAGTTTATTCTTGGCCAAGCAGAGTAGAACATATCAATGGATATGTCTCATGAACCACCTCTCCTTTGGCAGACATGGATTTTAGAGAGATACTGTTGCTGCTTTTCCCCAAACAGGAACAGGGCACACCTGAGAGGCTTGGCAAAGCCTCTTGGTTTATTCCTCCAGAAAGGGGAATAAAACTTCTGAAACACCTATGCAGTCTGCTGTGATGAGGGTCTACTCCTGCAAGCTACCTGTTTATGCTGTACGTGACCCATACAAGAATATTTCTTTTCCCGTTTGATGCACATTATAGTGTAGTTAAACTAAAAGCTTTCCACTGCACCTACTACCTAAAATTATGTGTTCACATAAGATACCACATATAACATAACAATCTTATCTATGCTGAATACTGAGTTGGGGACAGCTAGTACTTTCCAGCAGGAAGACACTTCCCTTATAGGCTGAGAATACAAATTATCTTCCCAAACCAGGAAAAGCCTCTTTTAGCTAGCTCAGGGTGAGATACAGAAAGTACATCGTATCAGGCACGCAAGGGAAACACCCTAACATCACCAAGCAGAATCACCATGCCAAAGTCAAGTGTCTGAAGGAGATGCAGTTAGGCATCCCAGTTTTAGCAACAGAAGGGCATGCTAATTCCTCACCTCCAGCAAGACTTTCTGCTCCAGGTTTTTATATGTTCTGTGTAGCAGCTCCTTGGTCCCCAATACTCCGTACCACATCATGTTTTTAGTACGACTTCTAAGGGGGCAAATCAAAAGAGAAAAAGTTAGCATAAGCATTTACCTTTTCACTTAGAGGGGAAAAAACCCTCACATTGAAATGGTACCTCCTACGTCCTAAAACACAAAGGTGCTTTGCTTCCAAAAGGGTCAAGCACTCAAAATGGTCATTGCTTGTGCTAGGAAACTACTCCCCTTTAAATAAATGTCAGGTAGAATTGAGGATGACTGAGTAACACACATTACCAGAAACATACACAGATTCCCCTGGCACAGAACTTGTCAATCTTGTAGACCAGGACATCAACAGCGTTTTCCAGTATTAGCTCAAGTATAACAAATGTACCCATCCCAGGCTACACAAAGCATCCTGTAGTTGCCCAGGTATTCAAAAGGCCAAAATCTGTGGTTTGTATTAAGTCAGAACCAAGGCCTCCGTGGCATTTAGAGCTGAAACGGGATTCTCTTACAGCTAAATAGCAAGCCCAGGAGAAAAATCTGAGTGAGATCATGAAGCAAATAGAACCAATGCACTAAAGCCACACCGATGTAGCTACTCAAAGATCTTATACTAGCCGCAACAGCATAATGAAACAGTAATAAATTAGTAGCTAATCTCCTCCATCATGATTTCAAGCCTTGAAGGAGGATTATGCAGACAAGATTGACAATATACCTATTCAGCACATTTGTGCACAATTGGCTTAAAACCGCACAGAAACATAAAGTGGTTTCAATCACTTCTGACAGTAGCCAAAGCCAAACCCACCTGCATTTCTCTGGGTGCTCATCACGTTTGTTGTTGAAGTCCAAAGAAATCTTTGCATCCAGTCCAATTCCAAAGTAATTATTCATGACACACTTCTCTGTGTAACATTCACTGCCAAACAAAAGAACAAAACTCCCATTCCTAAATCTACGTACCATTTGGTATACATCTCACATGCCCCCTCTGGCCACCTCATAATTCTCTTCCACAAAAAGGTGAAGAACAAGAAGGCTGTATGCCAAGGTGCTCTGGTAAGCACTGCTGGGAACTGCCTAAAACCCACAAGGAATACCATGAAAGTGGCTGCTGAGCGGGGATCCCTGGCCTGCAGCCTCCGTCTGTGAGACTTCACAGCTGCAAGATTTGCAATTCTCCCCTTGCCACAGAAACATACTCAAAAGCCTATATATATATATATATATTAGGTGTTACCTACAGAGAGCCTGACAAATGAGCTCGGAAGTATCAGCTACTCATCTCAGGGGCACTGAATCGCATGAAAAAAAACTTAAATACTATATCATTGGATTTTTACTATTGAACAGTTCAGCAGAAACAGCCTGGGAAAGTCTTCACATCACATTTTCCAACTGCCTCCCCTGTTGTGACCTGCCCATGCTGTAAGGGTAGTGATTCCCCCACAGGTTACTCTCTACTAAGTGGAAGCCGGAGTCATCTCTGAGTGTAGGGAGAAGATTGAGCTAGATTTCATTCTCACTTAAAACCTAAAAATCTTCTACCACGACTCAGATGTGTCACTGCATGTATAACTACACAAGGTGATCCTCACTGGCACCCAGCGTATGAATTCATTTACATAACGCTGGGCTGCTGCAGTCCATTAATTAGCTCTATAAAGTAATTGCTTCTCTGCTGAGGTCCATTTGGAAACGCCCATTCCATCCCTTCAACCTCCTGGGCATACTCACAGATTTTCAGGCTCAGAGTTAAAGGGATCAGCATGGATCAACAATCGGCTGATCACAGAGCTCCCAGGCAAAGAACCAGACATGCCAGCACGGATATCTGTAGAAAAATTGACCACAGGGAAGAGTCTGATTGATAATAAGCAGAAAACAGGTAACTTCAATCTCAGAGAGAAGACAACAGGGCAGAATATATTAACTCTTGTCATTCACCGTGGAAAGCAAATAGCAATAGTGCTTTCTTCCACTCCAGATGGCTTAGCTCTCTCGATAAGGAGAAGGGTTCCTGGGGCTGCCTGCAGGGTTTTTGATTGACAGGGTATCACCTAACGCCAGTTATACAGACACATGGAAATGGGAAATAGGAGTGTATTTGCTGCAGTAGCTTTTTTGTTCCAGGGTGAGACATCCAACGTCTTTGCTTCAATGAGGAGAGAGAGAGGAGCAGGACTGAAGTTATTCTCCAAGTTGCCCAAGAATTACTGCCTCCTGCCTCTTAAATTATTAGCTGGCGACCCACAAACAGTAGCTTTGTCAGAGAGAAGGAAATTACCTGCTTCCAGAAGAAGCAATCTGAACAAGTAATTTGGGGGAAGAGGTGGAAAGACAGCACCACGGTAAAGGGGAGAAGTTGCTACACAAGATGTGGGAGGTGGGAATTCTGCTGGGTCTGTGCACCTCCAATGACTTCAGCCTTCACATGAAGGGACTGCTGCTCCCAGTCTATGGCTCCCACTCTTCAGAAACCTCTCTCAGCATCACCTTATCAGCCTTCTCAAGGTTACTTTGAGTTCAATGTCTCCTTGTAATTGGCATCTAAATTCTGCCACTGCACAGTGTTAATAAAATTCTGTGTCTAGGTCTCAGCTACAAACTGGAAACTATCACAGCTCCCTCCAAGCGTCCACTTTTCAGCCCCAGTGGGAAGTTACTCTCGAAGGCATTTCTCTCCAAGTGGACCCTGCACAAAAGGACATCAGGCAGGGCAATTTCATGTTTTCACGTGGAGACTGCAGCCTGTGCTGCTGTCACCCATACTCCAGTTGGCTGCCTCAATAGGAAGTGGTGGGTGTTACACTTACTTGGGTAGAGGATTTTTGTGTTCAGCATTGGCAAGTTGTCCCGGTTTCCTGTCTGGGGAGGAAGAGATGCAGAGCTGCCCAGCGACAAACTTCCTTTGTTTATTAGTCTTTCGCAAGGAGACTTGGAGGCTGTAAAACACAACACAAACATGGGTATTGACAAACATAATGCTGTGATTCAGAGCAGCACATAGCAGCACAGCCCAAGCACCAAGACTGGGTTAGGAATCACTCAACAGCAGAACACTCTAGCCACCATAAAACAAAGAGATGACAGAACCAGTCATTAAGAGACAGATGTGGTATATGTGCAGCCAGAAAACCTCACAGATTGGAGGCACCAAAATGCCACATGCAAATATTAGAAATAGAGATGAGAAAAAGCTGGTGCCAGCAGCACAACAGACAGGGTATTTGGCTCCCAATCAACACTCAGATAAGTTTCAAATATATTTGCAGTGATTGGGGATCTCTAAGAAATTACTCACATAACTAAACCTACTAAAGCAAACTGGCTTCCATTCTCTGTCATCTGCAAAGGATGGCAGGGGCTTACAGGGAAATGTCATCAGGTAGATGACATGAAAAATGCTCAAGACTGTCCTTGTCCAAGCACTGAAGGCCAAGAGAACTCGGATTACTGGCTAAGGTGCAAGAAAATTTCTGAATCCTAGACTCCATATGCTAAGATCACGGACCAGCCATCAGAGATGTAGTGAAAAGTGGCGTGTATGATGCACAGGCTAGAGCATAGAAACGTGCAAGGCCTGGCATCTGAAGAGCAATCATTCAAAAATTAGAGAAAAGCAGAACCTGGAAGGTAATACATGTAACACCTCCCTCACTTTTTACAACTAACAGAATTGTAATTCGCAGGCAAAGATCTGCATGGTGGCAGACCCGGAGTAGTACCTTTCCGCTGGCTCCTCCCTTTGGACACTCCATAGCTGCTGCTGTGTGACGACTGCAGGGAGATTTTATCCTCGTTCCTCAGCTCCTTGCCCTCTTCAGAGGCTGAGAGACTAAGGAGGAAGCCCTCTTGCTCCTGGGTCTGGGCATTCTGCTCATCTACAGCTGTAAGGAGAGAGAAAGTAGGTGAGTGCCTCACAGCTCTTCTAGCAAGGAACACCTCCCACCGATGTAAATAACAATAGGATGGGACTCTAAAGGCCCTGTTTCCTCAAAGGAAAGAACAGGAATAACGAAAAGCTTTCCTATATCATTTGTCTCAACTAAGCTCTGCTCTGGAGATCTTCTGGAACTGGGCTGGCTTAGCCTCCTGTTTTCTTTGCTGAGCTCTTTAGCAGAGAGGCTCTAAATAGAAGTGTCCACCTTTAATGCTACAGGCACTCGGGCTTCCTGAGATGTAAACTGTGCTACAGGTGATGGGCTTCCATTTATTTGTATTTAGATGTTGCCAGAAATTCTAACCAGATGGACATTAAATGATAAATTTAATAAATTTTCTGTTTGCTTAATCTGTACTGGGGTGATAGGATAAGCCACTTGAAAAGGGCACTTAGACACATATAATCAGGAGGAAGAAAACAGCAATTGGTAAAAAACAATACAAACAAAGGAAAGAAATAGATTACATACTTTGGAAGAAGAAAAACAGTTTGGAGAAGTTGAACAAATACATTTGAAACGTAACTGGAGTTTGCCCAAGAGCTGGTAAGAATTAAATGCTAGCATGTTGCCTAAAGAAATCAAAACTTCCTTTGCATGTAATCAATAGGCTTTCCTCCCCAGCAACCCCTCACAGGGCACAGCTCTGTGAACAGCCCTGAGCTGATCTACCGCTCACTGCCTCTGCAGGGGGACGAGCCCCCCTTCCTTCAGCCTTTTCCCCTCTCTTGTGCTGACTCTGGAGTTCATCAAAACTACCCACAAGGCAATCCAGCCCACTAGCCCAGCAGAAATATAAACTCTTCTTGCTGGATTAAGCAAGTTGGTTGGGCTCCAAAAGAACTCCAACAAACATCAAATTGGCATAAGGCAAGCAGCAGCAAAGTGGGGCAGCAGTGAGGTCAAGACCTCTACTTCACCAGAAGCAGGCTGTTTGCTCAACTTCCATCATCTCGTGTAACTTCACCTTCAGGATAGGTTGTATACATTACTGCACTGCTGGAAATCCAAGCAACATTGCAATGATCTGTAACTGACTACACAGTTGTTCATAGTGCACATTTAGGTGTGCATCGACGTCACATCTGCAACTTCAATGCTTTTATCTCCAGTAATAAGCGGTTAAGTACTTCCTTTGGTCTAAGTTAAACCACTGAGTTTATGACTAACATCTGGGAGACTGACGCCTTTCGAAGGAAATGAAACTTTGAGCTATGGGTGTGAGCGGCTGGAGAGAGATAAGGGTCAAGATGTGGAGAAGAGGGTCACCTGTCTAGGAAGTTACATTGGAACAGAACTGATTTGCGTCAAGGTGCAGTATTATAACATTTTCCCAGTGACAAAGCTAATTTAAGAAGTTCCTGCCCTCTCTTGCAGTTGTACCACTGCACTGTTTTGCTGGGCTGTACTATACAGAGATTTCTGAAACAATCCAAGTTAAAATACTTAAAATACTTTCTTCCCAAGTATTTTCAGATCTGTTTTACAGCAAGGCCACACAAACAGTTGCGCTGACACAATTGTGGTATGGGTGGGGACAGACAGGAAACGCAAATGAACAGAGTGTGGGAGGGTAGTAACTTCCTAAACCAGCCCTACGGGAGAGAACATACCTTGAACTTCAGGCTCATTTACCAAGCAATGTTTCAAACAGGTGGGCTTGGCAGAGATGATACTGAAACTAAATAGCCAGGCTTACTGAATAGCTTTTCTAGCTCAGGAAAGCTGTTTTTAATAAAGAACCTTACTCCCCTCTGGAATTACGGAAATTTATTCTTCTCAAGAGCCTGTAACAACTCACAAGCAGGACTCCTAACAGGTTACCTTTTTCTGCATGCTCTATTATCTGACGAATGGCTTTTTTCAAGCTGTTGGCTCTCAACATGAGCTGTTCTCGGGGGCGAAATATCTGGGGCCGTGCAGTACATGACGAGCCCACCGACCGGTCACTAGAAGAATCACAAGCACTGCCTGACCCATCACCATCTTCCGTTTCCTCTGCAATGGTGGGAGGAGGGTTTGGCAGAGATGAAGATGCTTGAGATTCATCATTCAGTGTCTTCAGCAATGAGTCCAGCTTTTCCTTCAGGACAGAGCACTACAAGGCGAAGAAGAACATTTGAGCAGAACTAACAGTAGACTGGGTAGCTCATTCTTTTAGGGCTTGCTGAACTGCTGCTGTCCTAGTTCTCTGAAAAAAGAGCAGTTTTCCACTTCAGAAGTAAAAACCCAAAAAATTTTTCCAGTTTTACCTTCCTGGCCATGACCTCTGATTCCTCTGAGCTTTCTGTTGCCTTCTCATAGGCTTTCCCTCCTGGAGCCACAAAATCCTTCACTGTCTCACAAAGCACCCTAGACAAAGAAGGTAGTGAAAACAAAGTCATGCAAGGATTGTCTCAGGATTTTCACAATGCAACTTTCACTTAGAGCAGTTGTCCTGTAAGTACTCACTTGGCTGAGGAGATGACCACTGAGTGTTGGTCAGAAGTCAAAATTTTGGACAAATGAGCAGCCACAGAGTCTTCATAGAAGAGAATCTTCTGCACCTAGTGACAGTCAGAAACAAGCCACTGGGGTGCTGCTTCCCAACATTGCAATATATGCAGTGTAACCCTGGCTCCCCGGAGAGTACCTATCATTCTACAGGTTCTTTTTGCCTTGGAAAAGTTCTGTGGTCCAGGGCTCAGTTACCCACTGAAGATCTGAATCTGATGAAGAAACTAATTCTGAACCTAGAAATCATCAGTAATGCAGTTCTTAAGAGTCTCTGATTAACTATGGATCTAAAATTGTTTTTTTACAGTTGTTACGACTGCTATGCAGCTTTCCACAATTTCAACAACATGATGTCATGACAGCAGATAAAAGTAGATCATTTCCTCTCTGTCCTCTTCCAAAGCATTTTCCTCCCATCCCCCATTATGGTTGACGACTCTGGTAACCCAGCCTCCATCCTTCTCCATAATACTTCATTGACTTAAAGACCCAGGATCTTTGTAGCTCCTCCTTCACCCAAGTCATAGCTCAGGCCTGCTCCATTTGAACTCAACCACTGCCTCCTATCTTGCCTGTTCTGAGGCCATTGCTCCCAGTCCCCTGCCCTCTGCATCTCATGAGGTACCTCAGAATCCTCACTGAAATCTTCAGTGACTGTGGAAGTGGAGGCCTGGCGAGGGAGTTTGGTTTCATACACCATGATGCTCCACCTGTTGAAAAGGAGATATCATAGCTATCACTACAAAGCAGATGATTTCCTCCTTTATCCAAAGGATGTAACAGGTTGGAACCTCAAGCAGAACAAACTGCACTTTGGCAGGGGCATAACTGACATAAGGAAGCCATAGGGTTGCAATGGAACTGCAGAAGGGCTGAACTGGGGGAAGAGGAAGGGATGACACTATGAACAAGTACCCTCCAGCACAAGGACCTTCTCTGTACTTCTTCCCTCTCTCACAGAAATTCTATGGGCATTACTTGATTCAACATAACAGATGCCAAGATGCAACTCTAAAGATAAGAAGCATTTTTAAATGTACAAAGATATATAGGCGATATCAATACTAGGAGTAAAGATGTCCATTTCTGCATTAAGCTTTCATTTCTAAGCCAAACTCAAGATAAATTGGTTCAAATTTACCAAGAAAAAAAATTAGCTTAAAAAAAAAAAAATGACGACTGTAAGGCTGTCAAACTCCATTGATGAGAACTCTGGAACACAAGAGAGGACATCGGACATATGACAATTTCTCTCATTACTGTTCTGCAGCAGTGACACAGAAAGCCAGACCACCTTCTGTTGCTAAAGGGTGACAGAGGATTATCAAAGAAAAAACATTAACTGGCATTAGTAAGAAGTCCAGCAGCTGGATAGAATCAGGAACTGCCCAGTTCTCCTGGAAGGGTATTTTCACACAACTCTTGAGCAGGGGAGGATGTTAGTGATGGTTACTCACCTGTCCAGCATTTTGGTACTGGCCCTCTCCAGCTTCTCCAGGATCTGCGGGAGCTGGGTATCATCATCACAAGCAGACCCCCAGCCTAACACACGGGCAAGATCATTCCCTGTTCCCAAGGGCAGCACTCCCAGCTGGCACTACATTACAGAAACAGAAATAAAAACTGGTATTCAAATGGGAAAACACAAGCCACAAACAGCAACAAGTAACATGACTGATTCCTTACACAGACCAGACATTGAGAAACAGCTAGTCCCAGGGGGAGGAGAAAGTAATTGGATGGGGAAAACAGCCAGAAAGGCATACAAGTAAGGAAAAATTTCTTCTACTTTTAAGTTGTTAATTGAGAGAGGAGTGTATTACAGCTACCACCTCGAGGAGCATCTTACTAAAAGTAACCCCTTCTACAGATATATTTATTTAACCATCAGGTGGTGCTATTGCTTTTTCTGCAAAATTAGCATAGACATCTCCAAGACAAAATGGAAACAAATTAAACACTGTATGATACCTCTACTCCAGTGAAGTTTCTGTCTATCCCAGGACTCAGAAACACCACCACGAGAATTAAAGGGAAAAGATGAGGAGCACTACCCTTGTGGAACTCCCAGTTTTCTAACTGCAGCCCTTTCTGAGTCTAAGTGTCTGCTGGCTATGGAGCAGGAGTAACTCAGAGCTACTCCAAAAGCTGGATCTTGTAAGAGGGAGTTGTGGGGAAGCAATGGAGATAGGAATAATTAATTAGTCTGGTACTGCTTCTTGCAGAAAACTACTGCAAGAACACTGCTGTGGTAAGCTTTCAGCAGCTTCAGTCCCGGGGCAAACTACATCTGTATGATCAAAGAAAGTCCTCTTCAACCCATGCTGTTGTTATTCCTTCATTCTTTCATCCAACCCAGCTCGTTGGGTAGGTACCTGCTTGTGAAGATTGAGGCTATCAATTTCGGAGAGAACCCAGCCAACACTTCCGTCCCCACCGCAAACTAGAATCCGGAAAGTGTCAAATTTCTGGAATAAGCGTAAACTGCAGAGAAGGGCAAGAAAAAACCAAGAAAGAAGAACAATCAGCTGTTATAGAAAGAAATGATAAACAATTCCAATCTAGGTAATAAACATGGCAGATTTGCTTAAAGTAGGCTCTGAATTCGCAATGAATACGGGCCACTGTCAGATTACAGATTAATTAAAATGATTATAAATAAGGAATTATAAATACAGCTAAGCAATTTACAATGACTATTGACTACAGAAGTATGTCCCAGACACACTCCTCTACTAAAGCAGGGCACTTTTGTCTGAACAGAAGAGGAAAAAAGCATGTGCTAGCTCATTATCCATTGAATTAATTCCTTTTTGCAGATTTGCTGTGTTCAGCCTAACACTAGTTATTTGTCACTGTTTGGAGTGGTCTGATGTCACTGCCTTTGCACGCAAGGCCACAGCAATTAAAGCAAAGCTTGAAGAGTGGGAACTTCATGCAGTCATTCAGTAAGCAGACAACTTAAGAGGATGTAAAGCCTCACAAGCTTTAGTCCTTCTTCTGGGAAAGCAACATAAATCAATGCTCTAGCGCCTTGTCTGTCCTGCAGGCAGGCAACCAACTCACCAAAAAGACAAGTGTGAATTTCTCTATTCATTCTTTTCAGAATATTAAAACCAACCTCTCCTTAACCTGTTTGAAACTGTGCTTCTTACTGAACATCTTCCAGAACTACTGCCTGCTTTTATTTTGGTTTTGTAAATATATATTTTTTATTATTATTAACTAAACAGGATTTACTGTAGTACATGAAAATCCTTATTTCTTCAAGCACTGTTGACACATGAAAAATGTCTATGAGAGATGACAACATCTTATGGTACAGTTTGACTGGCACCAGTTGAGAATATTTAAATTATTAAGAGGCAGCCTTTACCCTGTACCACCATTTCCTTTTTAAGAAAGCAAACAAGAGCAGCTGTTTTAGAAGTGTGCACCACAGCTTGAGAAAATAATTTATTCCCTCCCTTCCCTTCTCCCCTGCTTAAAAGCAGAATTCCTCTCTATAGCCAGTCCAACTGGGGAGGGGAAGTAGAAAATGATTTAATTTTAAAAGTTTTCTATAAATTATTTATCAGCCAAACACATTCCCTGGACAGCATGCTGCAGTTTTAAAGGCCAGTGTTTTACAATGCACTATGGCAAGAAACCACAACAGTTCTCAGGAAAGCAGAACCTAATGGTCACTCATCCAGAGTGGATGCTCCCAGATTTAGCACCCTGCATCTACAGGTCATAGACTTTGAGTCACATTTAGAAAAATATGAAGGAAATTCACCTTGTGTTGGCTCTTATAATAAGAAGCACAAAATGGCCTTCATGACAAAAGTTACTCAAATCCAATGCAACAGAGAAATATTCGGAGGGAGCAAACTAGAGACCAATTTTATTTTTTAAACAGAGTCGCAGAAATACACTAAAGGAATTTATTCCACAGCACTCACTTTTTTTTATTCATAGACATTCTAGTGTAATCTGGTAAACAAGCCTGAAATGTCATCTAGATCCCAGGGCAGAATCAACTTTACCAAAAGCGTTCATAAGAAATGTTTTCCCAATATCACCATAAAATCTTTAAGGGATGGAAGTTTCACATACTTCCCAGGTAAGTTATTTCTGGATAAATCTCATTTTGAAAATATTCACTTGCTATCTATGACATTTGTCTGTTCACCCAATTTAACTCAAGTTAACTCTAGTCAACAGTACGTCAGGATGCCTGTTACAAGTCTGTTTGCTGACAAGTTTTCTTCTGGATTCAAGTTTTCCATGCTTGGTCTTCTTCCAGGGGAGTGTTTCTGGAATTTCTCCAAAACCCCTCAAGCTGTCCTGCTGTTACTGATGAATGGAAATAATAACCTTTTTTAACAACATTTTTGGTTTTAGCTAATCAATAACACTAAACAGAGAGAGAGGAAAACCCTTACAACCTTCGTATGTGTTCAGTCTTCTCTGAGGAATAGGTTCCTTGTTATATTTGAGGATGAGCTTATAATCAAATAAATCACTCATACTTTTCTGGTATTTACAAGGAATGTGTACTTCCACAGAACATCTGCTTACCCAAGGTGAGGTCCTCCGTTCATGAGGTCAAAGACCTGGGCTGGATTCAGTAGCTGTTTGAATCTTCTTAGAAATTTTACACCTTGGTTGTCTCCACTTTTTGAGTTGACAAAGACCAACAAAGGGCTTGTGCAAGAAGGGGGACAAGTAGCTTTCCAGAAACCTGTCAGGGAAAAGGGAAGGGAAAGGGAGGAAAAGCCAAGAGATGTGAAGCTGCCCATGGAGATGGAGTGAGAAAAAAACCAACACCCCACACCCCAGCACAGCTACGAAGAAGCTAATACTTTCCTTGTGCTTATGGCACTCACTGGGTAAATGCCAAATGCGCACAGCCCTGCATCCAGCATGAACCACACCTCGTGCTGCCAAATGTCGCACTTATCTCCTAGCAGTATGCCAAAATTTTCAGCTTCCCCAACCTTCCCAAAGTGCTTCTGCAATATAGTTGTTCTCAATAAATTTTAACAGCTGCAGCTCAGCAAATACTGACGTTACAGGGTAATAAACTGAATGGAAAAGCAAAGCAAACAGTTCACTGCCATACTTCAGCAATATCTTCCAGTTTGGAATTTCAGCAACACCAAAAAGCAGAATTTTCAGTTGACAGAGTCTGACATTAATAGTGTCCACTCAAGGGACTGTGACTGAGAGGAACAGAAAGAAGGCACTACTTACTAGCGATACTTACCATCTGAATCAATGCTGTTAAGAGCAGTAGGAGGAATGACAGATACTTTGCACAGCCCAAGAGGGCACTTGTTTGGCAACAACTCTTTACATGCTGTGTGTACCTGAAAACACCAACAAAAACCATTCATTCAGACTCTTTTGGGCACTGTGATGTAACTCAAAAAGCCACCCAACAAGCGGTTGTAAAGGAAGAGTAGAAAATAAGGGGAGAATCCAAGGAAATGTCAATCGATAAAGTTATTTTAAGAATGATCTAATCAGAGTCTTCTACTAATTCTCCTCCTTCCATTAGTATGTACTTTTTCTGCCATTTGAATTTATGAGACTAGCACTTTGAGTGGTGAGAGGACCAGGTAACAGATTATGCGGCTTTAAGAGCCTTCAGGCATTCTGCTTTCAAAATCCTAGCCTCAGTTGAGAGATCAAAAGTAGCCACAAAAGAAAAAGCTGGGAATCCATGAAAACAAAAAACAAAGCAGGAAGACATGAGGGGCATAAGAGGTAAGAGAAGAAGGGATTAATAAAGCCAGCCAAAAAAGGAAATACAAGGTAGAGTAGGGCACTTCAGTCATTTCTGGTATACGACAACTGCAAGATAGAGGGTTTGCTTGGGATTTGAGCCCCTGCCCCTCCCCACTATACACACATATTTTGTGATACTTCTTTTATTAATCTTATAGATAACTAGAAACATAGCAAGATCTGCATCACTGCAGTGGTTAGGCAAGAGAAACCTACTGCAATGGGAAGGGAAATTGCTATTATTAAAATAGCTTAGTATTCTTTATTATCTTTTTTTGTTGTACCTTTTCAACCTGTAGAAATGACAAATAATGGCTCCTTAAAATCCAATACCTCCCATGCCTGAGGCATTGATTCATATTTAGTGTAATTAGATTCTTCTATGAAAGCCCACTATCAAAAGAAAATGAGCTTGCAGAGAAGTCAGACAATTATTTCAGGTCTTACTTTTATGCATCACAGTGATACTTCTCAGCACAAATTTAAATTTCTCTCTCTTGCAGGCTGTTTATCATCTGGAGGAAGAACAATAAAGTCCTTCATGACAGCACAGTTAGAACTTTCATTTTAAGTAAATGTCTTTAAAAGAACACAGCAAAGAGCTGATCAAAGACTATCCCTTTACTGATGATCATGTTTATTCAACTCACCATGGCTTTGCACCAAAGACAGCGCCAGTCTTGCAAACGTAGGACACTGCCACAGGTTTTATCACACACAGTGCATTTGGCACTCACAGGCAGGTTTCCTTCCAACCACTGATGTGGCATCGAGATCTGCAAATGGTACAGAGGGAGAGAAGCAATATGGACTTTCCAGAACGCAACTCAAGGGCACAGGGTGCACTGCGGCACTGTGATGTACAGAGAGGCAAGCCTTCATATGCACTGTTTAAGGACAGCAAAGGCAATTTCTAGGAAACACCTGAGGACCTCTTTTGGCATTTTATATCACGCTCAAGCACAAAGAGACCACGTGACTTGCCCCAGGCTACCCAGGAAAAACTGACTTGCATCAGACATCCCATATGCTAAGGTACTGTTCCAACCACCCATTTATCTTTCTTTTGCCAAAACTGAGACAAGTTCCCCATGCCTCCAACAATTTAACCTCAACTCCCCTGGTCCATAGCAGCAGTCTCTTCCTATTAAGGAGTCCTCGCTACCCTGGCTGGACTTTTCACGCAGAATCTCATGCTCTGACAGTAAAGGCCTTTCCTACATCGCTAACACATAAAGGCAGAATCTGCTATTTGTACAGTGAGGAAAGCTGTAGAGCACATGCCAGTGCTTCAGCATCAAGATAAGGCTAGAATAGTTAAGACTGACGCCTACCCCATCTTCATCCTCAATGATATCCTTCCCGATAGAGGCCAGAGTGGTCCACTTGCAATTATTGGTTGCCCGCACAGCACACCGCTTGTGGGCTTTAAACTTGCACACTAGAGAGGAAGAGAAGAATATATTAATCTCGCCTCAGAACGTGTAATGTGGCAGTCTGTGCAAAAGCTTTCCTAAGTGACCATATTTGGCTCCAGAAGAAAGCACAGGCACACACTAGCCTTGTTAGCACTGCCAAAACTATCAGCTCTAAGCGTACTGAGTAAGATGAGCTAGCTATTAATTCATGCCTTGTCACTTTTGCCAGTTGCTTGTACAAAGCTTAGTTATCACCTTGTTAAATTTGACATGATTTACAGAGTCACACACTCCTGCATCCTTTTACACAGCGTGGGTGTAACCTCATTCACGCTAGAAGTATGAGCTGTGTGCAGCCAGGCATGTCTGCTATGCCAAAGCTGAAAAAGAATAACCTCCTGGCATTCAAACACTTAACAAGGATGTTCTTACAAATATGACTATTCTTACGAACAGGAGCATTCTTACGAATATTCTATCTGTTACCTCAGAAGTACATACCTGTTCACTTCAGAAACGTGATTTTAATAAGGGATGGCAGTATTTGGGTATATGGGGAAAAAAAAAAAAATCAGCTATATTACTGTCAGGGCCAACACTAAAACCAGCATGAAAACATCATCACATCTATTATCCTACAAAATGCCAAGATCCTGATCTTGACTTCTGCAGGAAAATTCTCCGTGAAGCCAAAGGGATTTAGCAGCAAAGGGTTTCAGCATCAGGTCCAGAAAGACCTCCAGTCTCATACACAGCCTGTAGCTCTCTCAAGTTTATTATGCAGCATTTTTCTACATCTTTTTGCAGAGTGTTAACAACATTTGTCTTAAATTATCTCTGGAACATGGCACTGAGCTATAAAGATGACGCTCCCAAAACAGAAGACAATAAAGCACGCTTACCTTCACATGAAAGCCCATGTGATGTGACTCCAGATAATGCCTCCCGACACACATTGCAGTACGTTGGCCGAGCATGTGAGCAGGCGTACCAGTTATGCATCCCTGAGAAATGGTCCATGCTGTACTGGGTAGACTAATAAAATAAATGTATTACAGCAAAGCCTAAAGTAGAGCAACAAGACTTTTTTTCCTTAAAACAAAGACTTGCACACAGCAATCAGGAAAGGCAGAGCCAGAACACTTTTTACTAGGGAAGAGTAGGCCACATGCAGTTTATACACAATAGCAGTAACTCCAGAAGGCCTTTAAGCCAGAAGAGTTCATGCCTGCTCCCGTCCTACCTCCCATCTTTGCCTCACTAGTGTGCGTAGGGAAATGAACTGGAGAATTTATCTGCTGGAGAATTGATCCTTCCCTTCCCCATTTTTTTGTTGGATTAAGTTTTCAGCAAGATCAGTTCCCTGACCTGGTTTATTGCATAGCAGAGGAATGCTTGTGCCAGCATAAGGGAAGAGACAACAGGGACCTGCTCCCGTCCTACCTCCCATCTTTGCCTCACTAGTGTGCGTAGGGAAATGAACTGGAGAATTTATCTGCTGGAGAATTGATCCTTCCCTTCCCCATTTTTTTGTTGGATTAAGTTTTCAGCAAGATCAGTTCCCTGACCTGGTTTATTGCATAGCAGAGGAATGCTTGTGCCAGCATAAGGGAAGAGACAACAGGGAGACAAGCATCAGAGCAGGGAAAACACAAGAGAGCTTCTTTTGGTGGCAGTCTAACTACAGCCCCAAAAAGCAGATGCACTGCAGTAGGCAGAATACCAAGCAGGCAAGACGTGAATTAGGACAGGGAGGATAACTGAAGAGTGAAAAAATAATGGGAGGAGAACTGTGTTTCAAAACCTACCCATACTCTGAAAAGTGCTCTCAAAGTTACCAAGGGAGAGTATATGAAGCCACAAGCATTCTTTGGAGAATCACTTCAATGTATTTGGGATAGTTTTTACAGAAGGCCTAACACTATACCCATTACAGTCAATAAAAACGACCTCTATTATCTTCACTGGAAGCTGACTCCAATCTCAAAACAAGCTGTTATTTAGAAGAGAAGGCACAGAGTGCAAAGGGACACATTTTCCTATTACCTCAAAATGTTCACGGTTTTGTACAGTCTTCAGTGCCGCAATCCAATCTTCCATCTCTTTTCTGTTATCAGCACAAAGGATGAGCTTCCGACATGGAGTGATAATCTGAAGAGTGAGAGAAAATTAATAGTGTGTATTCTGGGCATGTCAGTGACAGACAGCAAGAGAACACATTATCACTAGTGTAGTCTATTGAAGCTATTTTCAGAGGCAATAAGCTGCACAACAGAATGGAAGTTATTTGCACTTTTCAACCATGATTTTCTTCCACTGTAACATACCTTAATTCCTTCATAAATGTACAGAACCACAGAGATTTTAGCTGTCATTCCCAATACTGAACTGAGTAAAGAAATCTCTCAGCCCCAAATGACAGCAAAACACAAATCAAGCACAGAGCAGTAGAAGTTAATATATTACATGTGCAGAACTTGCATAAGTTTTTTTTAAGTACTTAATGACTTAATGACTTTTAAAATTGGCAACAACATAAAAACATTTTGTTAACACTATAATATACCAGTTTCTAGCAATTAATAATTAGATAACGTGCTCTTTAACATCATACTAAAAACCTGTTTAGAGTCATGACAAGCGGTGAGGGAGGAGGGGAGAAATCAAACAAAATAAGCAATCTAGAAGAGAAATCAAATAAGCAATCTAGAAGAGGAATCACCACATTTTGAACCCTCAGGTTTCCTGAGGGCTTGTTTTACGTAAAAGATACTCCAACAAATGTTCCACTAGCAGCTTGAGGTCGTGGTGGTTTGCCTTCCTCCAAAAATACTCTCCTCAGTGTGTTTCTACCCTGGGCTAACTCCCATGCGTTAGTTGCCCTGTGTTAAATAAACAGTTCAGTGTTTTAACAAACCAGTAGAAGACATTCAGGGTGGCCGAAGCTCCCCTCTGCCCAGGAAGGCAGACAGGTCTCTGTGTAGCCTACCACCAATGCTCTCTCCTTCTGTCAGATGGCGGCAGCAGAGAGAAATGAAAGGTCCTAGCTCTTCAGAGGACCACGTCTGCTGTCCACAGAGTTGCGCATTCAGCTGGGGTCCAGACTTGACTATAAATCAACATTTATTCTTCCTAAGACAAAAGTCCTTCTTCCCCACACTGTAGTTATCTTACCTAACTAACACTTCCTCCCTGTGCACACCTCTTACTGATTTCCATCCAACTGACTTCTGAAATTAGACCAATATTGAAGTGTTTGCAAGATCTGGATTTAAGAAAAGCTGCATTAACAGCACCATTAACAAAAATCAAAAGGCTCCCCTTTATGTCAATTCTAAAAACTTCCAGCAGCCCAGACCCCCATGTGCCCCTCTACATTTTGTACAGGGAAAAAAATGTCAGCATCATCTGCTTTTCCAGCAAACTGTACCCTAACATCTGAAATAGCAGATTAAAACAAACCAGGATTGTGTCAGGTTGATGAAGCCCATGTGGCTCTCGCAAGCATGCGGGTTTTGTCAATGAACACTAAAAAACCACACACATCACCCCAATACAAGACCCCTGTTAACTACCATTTTCCAGTCTGTTTCTTCATTTTCCAGTCTGTTTCTTGCTTCTCTCATTATGATTCATAGAACAGATTAAAAATAAAAACCTCTGAAGTTGAACATGAAACTTTTAGTTGATATTGAAGTGCATCAGAGCATACACTAAGAAATGTGCATGTAATATCAACAAAAAAGACACACTTGTGAATTTCTGCTTTATTTTAAGGTCTTCAATTTTCAAAATATATTTCTTTTCATAGGATAGACTGCAGCATTCACTTGCAATAACACTAACTTTATGCAGAGGTATTACCAATACCTAGAAAGGGCGCTACAGCCACATTAAGTAGGCAATGAATGGAGCTAAATACCTTCTTAAAGCAAGGACTGGCCATTCATATTAGAAACAGAGTTCTGGCATGGAGCATTCTGTCTTGGACAAAATGACCTGATCTGTATCAATTGTAAGCAAACAGAAATAAATATTTACAATTTTCTAAAAATAGAACTTTGAATAACTCCTTCCCTCTTCCCTGACTTTTCCTTTAAACAATTCCAGCTCTGATAAAATTTATTCCCAAAGAAGGTAATCACAGGAGTCTTTCTTTTTCCTTGGGAAAGTAGAAAAGTGGGCGGTTAACTGTATTTCCATCAAAAACTCTGCTATGCAAGAAAGGCTACCCTAGAGAAACCTTTTACGGAGCATGCAAAAATCAGTGTGAAGTTAGAGAAGAACAAGCTGCATCTCTGAAGTCCTGCTAAGAGGAAGCAGCTTGTCCCCTGGAAGTAAAACCAAGTTCAAATAATTTGTTCAGACAGCGCAGGGCCCCACTTTTTTCTGGCGGCAAAGCCAAGAACATCCATAATTGCATATGTACAACAGTACCCTATGTAAAGTCCAAACATGCTAGGACAAAGCATCCAAGGACCTTTCATCGTTTTAAAACCAGCAGTTTTTGTAAGGAACCGCCAGTTCATTCAACAAGCTACTGGCATTCTCTTGGGCAGTGGGGAAAAATAATTTAAAACAGTTGCTAAAACTAATTTATTATCATTACGATCCCATTTCAGAACACTCCTATTCAGTGCTGTCCCTTTTCCTATTTTTCTCTTTTTTTTGGGGGGGTGGGGGTGGGGGGGGGAGCCAAATACAAAGTACATAGTATTTTTAAATCATCTTGGAAGACATGAAATCTAAAATATTGGCATAAAATACAGAAATGCAGATGCTCCTTTGACAAAAATTACTTTCTGAGGCTACTGACATCCTGGATCACTGAACAGACTGTCCAATACACAAAATCACTGACTCCTTCTTAAGTCACCTACGGCATCATCTTAAAAATCCCCACACTCAGTGTTGGACAATCCTCTGTCCAAAGAACAAAGTTAAAGTTTATAAGACAAGAGGTCAAATAAAGAGATCAAGAAGATTTTCATACTTGAATCATCCAAAAAAAGTGTCACAGAATTAAAATAAAGGGTCTCTTGTGTAACTACAAAACTGCAAATAAAATGTAACTTTGTGCAAGATAAATATATGAAGAGCACTCTCCATTAGTCAGTTCTAAAGCAGCATTTGCATTGGGATTTAGTGGTGTCATCAGACATGGGAAATACAAGAATACAGTCTCAAACCTCACTCCTATTCTAAGGAGGACAAGTTGGGACAATTCAGCCTTCACTGTGAAGGAAGATAAGATTTTAATGTAACTAGTGTAACAATTCTTGGGGGAAATTAAGAAACCATACAAACCTGTTTTTCTGATTAACGTGCAGTGGTGTTACGGTTAAATATTTTAATGAGGATAATTAGGAATCCAGAAACGTGTTAATAGTGACACTTCCTTCACAGAGTGGTTCAACAGTTCTCGCCTTTCATACAGCCTCACACACACAACAGCCAGCACCGGGTACCCTGTGAGCGTAAGACACTCCTGTTTTCCCTGCACTGCAGGCAGCCGCTGGTCTTACCTGCGCAGGCTGATGTGCAACAGGCACGCCACAACACTTCCTGAAGAAGGGCAGAACTGAGATTAACAGAAACATGCTCTCACTCACAGGGAAAGAAAAAACACTCATCCTACCACTTTCACCTCCTCCTACTTCAGCCAGTAATTTCAAATCCAGACATCCACCTGTTGAAGGATACTAACAGAGGGAGAAAGGCTATTACATACACTGCGCTGTCTAGACGAGACCGATGATCAATCTAACGTCTCACACCAAAAAAAAAAAAAAAAATCATTCTTGTCACCTCCAAGAGAAGCCACAGCAATCTTCCCCCTGAAAAGCTTTCCCAGCCAGGGAGTCTGGGGTGTTTGCTCTCAGCTACATCTGCGATGAGCCGATGCTCTGGAACACGAGGCTTGGTTATCCCTGTTGGCGAACGCGGCTAGAAACGAGCATGGTCCAGCTATTTTTTATGTTCCGGCTACAGCTTTTGACTAACATCCTGGAACAGTATATTCCACAGGATGACGACGCACTAGGTGAAGTAGCATTTCCTTTTATTTGTTCTAAATTTACAAAGCAGTAATGTCATCCAGTGACCTCTTGTTCTCATATAAATGGAGAGCACAAAAACAACGATCCGATTGCTTTTGAGTTAGAATGGGGGCTGCCTTGCTAGGAGTTAAAAAAAACCACAATAAAAAGTTTTAAGATTTATTTATAATCTCATACACTTTTGGCCTGTTTGGGGATTGGCAGGACTCTGAGTGTTCCTGCCCTGAAACAGCTCAGAATTTTATCTAGATATGAGCAATTACGTAAATTAAAAGTGCTTGTTCTTCCTAAAAAGGGAATATTAAAAACTAACATACTTTTTTGATCCTAAATGCTATTGAACTTTTGGGTGTGGTTCTTTAAATTTCACTCCTTAGTAGGAACTGGATGCCCAGATACCCATGTGCCCAGAGCTCACCACATGGTGACTTTATTGAGACCTAACACCGACCAGCAAAAGAGCTTAACAACAGTCATGGAGGAAAAAAGCTGCCAATCCCTCTGAAAAATCCTGAACAGCCATAAGGACGAAGGGGAATGGCAGGAAGGCTTGAAGACATTTCAGATCAGGACACAGCTTAATTTACAAACTCCTCACTGCGTATGAAACTCCAGAAATATCTTTTGCAGAAATTATGGTGATGATCAACTACCCACCAGGTCACCCTTTGCAGACATTTATGTGCCCTCTGTGCAGAAGAGCCATCTCAAGTCTATTAGAGAAACTCTCAATTTTCAAGCTTGCTCACTCTAAATCTAAAAAAATCTAAATCTGAAAAAAGCCATGCCTTCACTGGCTGTCTTGTGCAAATACTGATGCCCCTGACACTCCTCCAAAATTTAGCTTCATCTCCTCTGTCTCTTCCTCACACAGCACATGCTATCCCACCAGCTGTTAACCCCCACCCCTCACGTTGACCCACACTCCCCCGTCCAAAACTAACACCAGTTTACTGACATTTCAAATCAGGCCAGCTGGCAAACAACAGAGCCAACCAAAGAAAATTCCTCATTTCACATTCTAAAAATGGACTGGATGTCCCTGGATGTCCTTCCCCAACGAACAGCTGGGAATAATTGGATTAGAAAGGCAGTCCAAAAAAGACTCCTTATATTAGACCAAATTTTAAGCAGAAATCTGCTATACTTCACCCTTTGGTGTTCTGCTGTACTGAGCAACCTTCCTCCCCTCCAGCCGGAGCATAAACTTTATTCTCTGGTCCTGCTGCCATCAAAGACAACTTTATCATCTCTGCTCACTTCCTCCTTCAGCATTTTCTGGCTGCCCAGAAACTTCTCAGCAAAAAAGTGACAGTCTGGCCAAACATGCATTGGGACTGTTTGTTACCAGAGTAGATCTGGTGAGCTCAGTGACCACAGAAGACGGCAAAACAAGTTCAGATCACACTGGCCCAATCACGGAGCTGGCTGAAGAAATGCTGCGGGGGGAGTCGGGGCAAGGGGGACATACAACTTTGCTAAATATAGTTTTTCTGATGTGATACATTTCTCAGAATGGCCAAAAGCGGGTGTATGAGAACACCTGCTCATTCTGACTGCTTCCTTTACTCACATCCTGTTCAAATATAGTCTTATGTTCAAAGGTGCTAGCCATAAATCCCCCAAAGAGATCCTGGATTATTCCAAACAGTTGATGATTTGGGTACAGGGACAACAGGAATTTATGGAGCTCAAAAAACCTAGGAATTGCAACCAGAAAAAATAAAATAGCTGCGAGAATGGAGCTGGTGCAGGCAAAAACTTCAGTTTGATCACATATGGCAAAGGCGGGGAAAACGTCCGCCATCTGTAGCTAACTGCTACATCTGCTTTTGTACAGTGGAGCAAGCTCTTGGTATCCTATGAACCCAAAAACTCAGGAAGGAAAATTGGGTGAGATTATAACAAGGACCCAGCCATTTTATCCCTTCAGCTCCTGTTCCAGCAACAGCGGTAGTTAAATGAACACTGGTATCGTTAAAACGATCATCAGCAAGATTCACAAACCAGCAAAGTCACTATATGTTTCAAACACGATTACCGAACTCTCAGAGGGCAAAATGGACTAAGTGTGAATCAAGCAAGTGCTACTCCCTCAGCAAATGCACAAGGTTAAAAAGAAGACTCTGAAAAAGGGAGAAGAAAGGAAAATGGAAGTATGAGTTTCAGATTCAAACCAGTCCTTTACACTTAAAATCTTAAAAGTCTCATTGATGAGACTTTTTTTTCATTGATTCTGGAGCTGAGCATCAGGCCAGGAAAGCCTTAAACAGCAAGTCAGCATGATTTTAGTAGGTCTCTCTAGTTTGGAAGAGACAAATAATACGAGTATCAATGCTTAGACTCATGGGTGACTGAGGCTTGCCTTCCTCCACAGACAACATCCCTCTTCTGATGTGCAGTTCAGCTTTCACCCAGTTTTGCCAACAAATTAAGTCCCGTTAACTCACAGCAGAGGTCAGTTAGAGCTCTCTAGAATTGCACCGATTCTCTTTCCTCAAAACCTGGATGCTACCCTGAAGGGGAAAGAAAAAAGCTTTTCATATGACACTGGAGAAATGCACCAGTTTTGTATTTATTTTTATAGTGCAAGATCTTTATTTCCTGCTAAAATGACCATCTTCCATCTACGAAAGCTCTCATTTCCACCAAATAAAACAAGTCGTTAATGTTCTTATAGTTGTGCCAAATTCTGCCCTTTCTTTTTTTTTTTAAATAGCAATAACAAGATTTTCCTCAAAACGCTAAGCGCCCATATCTCTGCACTATACCGGGAGTAGCCAACTTCCACGTGGCTGTTTTACCTTAATTTTCAATCGGTAAAATTCAGCTCAATTCCATAGAAAAATAGGTACAGCGCATGGTGTGGTCTCTTTAGGACCATTTTTACATTATTAGGTTCATTCATCTTGCAATATGTACCTCGTCTGCCAGGGGGTTGTACATTACAAGCGCATCTTCTCTGAGCACTGTCATTGGCACTTACCGCCGCTATGCTGTGCCTGCAGATCAAGTTCAACTCATGCTGACCCTCCATCTGTGGTTTCTCCCAGTCCCTATCTTCCCTGATGCTGCAGCGGGAAAGCGGACCAGACAGAGTGTTCCCTGGGAAAATGATCATCTCTCATACCAGGGTCACATTCCTACATGCTTCTGGAAACTCTGTTTCTAAACAAGGCACATTCCTGTTCTTGGCAATTGGTAAGAGGAGCACAGAGAAGGAGAGATTTTAGGACTTCTGCAACCACTTAATAGCTGTGAAAACCCAAGAAGGGTGCAAGAAGGTCTTTGCCACTGTTAGCAGATATGAAATGCAGACAATCCTGGTGATTCGTGCATATTAATCACTAGAGACCTACATGGATGGAGCAGCATCAAATGGGAACCGACAGGGCTGCCATGCCAAGTGCCAGAGCATCTTAGCATAGCTCCGTTATCCGCCCACCCTCCACTTCATGCATGCACACATGCATCCCTTCTTCATCTGTTCTCCAAAGGACGCAGTCCTCCCGGGAAAAGAGTTCCCAAACAGAACTACACAGTTCAGAAAGAGCAGCACGTTTGGAAAGGTAAAGGATATTTCAGAGAAACCTTCCTACTCACTCAAACAGAAGCAAAACCATGAAGAACAGAGGGGCAGGTCAATGTTCCCCAGTGGTAGAGCTGCTGTCTCAGTGGGCTCATACATATCAAGGCTAGCAGCTAATAAATCACAGCATTGAGCAATAAAAGTCCCTGTCCACGGTAGGAAAATGACCTGTTATTGACAGCTTATTGTTAGTAACAGCTCCTCACAGCCCCCTAACCTCAGCTGTGTTGAAAAGAGGCTGGTAGCTAGCACAAAAGGAAATGAATAGCTTTCAACAGCCTGACGAACCCAGTAGCTTTCCACACTGGGTCACCAGGCAAAGACCAGTCCTGTTTCACGCACCACAACAGTGAAACCATCACAAGCACCACAACTGGGAAGACCTCATTTCTGTGAATATGATTAGCAAGCCTCTCCCTACCTGTCAAAATGACCAGAGTCATTGCATGAAAAGAAGTCTTTTCCTTCTAGAGCAGCTCCCATGTGAAACTAAACCCATCATGTTCTCAAACGATCTCCTGTTTACCACAGGTTGTTCTGCCTTTGTGTCCTCACCTGGAAGGGGGAGAAGACGCTGGAATCTGCAGCTGTGCTCAGGAAGGTAGATAAAACACCAACACGGCAGGAAGGTTACAAAGAGCAAGGAGATTATCAAACAAAAGCTCCTAGTGTTCAGGCATAAGGGCAGTAACAGACACCGATTTCAAAGCAGTAAACTTCCCTCTAGGGAAACAAAAGCTCTTCTCAAACAGCCGCCTTCACTTTCCAGCTCTCTCTCTATCCTATCTCACAGTAAAATACATAAAGCTCAGTCTGACCTCTTTCTCTTACAGTAGCCTCGTCTTTCTCAAAAACTCCTAGCATATTTGGGGGTCATTCTGTAACGTACAGTAGCAATCGCCAGATCTCTCCACCCACAGCAACTTCTTCCAGACTCTCTAACTCTTCTTCCATGTTTATCCTCTCTTCGATGTTTTTTCTCCAGATTTTTCCTTCTTTTGTGCGAGAAGACTAATGACCAGCTCTTGCAGGAGGCTGGATTAAGAGTCCTAAAAATCCTTGACATGAAAGGATTTTAAATGACTATTTTCACTGACTAACAGTGACTCAGAATGGTCTGTTTACCAAAGGGCCTTTTCTCAAGAAGAAAAAACTGCACTGAAGTCTGGATTACAAACTACTAAAATAGCAAAGTATTTTGAAACTGCAGCGGTTCTGACAGGAAATGGGGACTGAACTGCGCTTAATGAAGGGAGGGGGAGAAAAACAGCAGAGCGATCCTGGACATGGCAATTCATGGCTCTGCTTATATTTTCACTTGCTTATGAAGGAAATTCTGACAGCTGCCAATATAAACAGAGAAAGAGCACTAGCAGAGTGTGTACAATTCCTACACACATGGGTGTGGAAGAGACAACAACCCCCAGCAAAGCCTGACTTTCCAACTCTAATTTTGTCCAATTTTGAGAAGAGAGTTTAAAAAGGACGAGGGAAGAACCATCCCTTTCACGAGTCCCTCTTTTCTAATCTTTCCCTTCTCCAAACCTTAACAAGGTAAGCCATGACTGTATACAAAGGAGCAAGGTGAGGAACCAGGACACTTGGTGACTCCGCTGTCTAAGTATGTCCCCAGATTAGTAAGTCTTTTTGCCCACTTCTGAGAGCTAATGTCTTCCCTCTGGGTCCCTCACCCCGTGCTGAGGAAGCAGGGGAAGGAGATCCCCTCCCTCGCTAGGAAGCCCAGTGACTCCCTGCAGCACACGTTCAAGCTCATCTTTTTTGAAGGGCTGAGACCACACGGGGCAGTTTGGGGAATCTGTGCAAGTGTCAAACCACGCAGATTTCCCTGATCTCTATCAGCCCAAGCTCGAAGTCCAAGTCTGACTTTCTGCAAACAGCTTGTAACAAAAGTTCTTATATTCTTTCTCCTCATAAAGTCACATGCTCTTTCTCGAAGCTTGTATTTCAAACCAGCACAAGTAACCTCTGATCTGGGTTCCTCTTGTTTCAACAGTGCCTTACAGGCACACAGCTCCTGCGCTAGACACGAGCAGCAGACTTTCTGCCTGACATGTAGCTTCAGCAGCTCTATTCGCTCTTTCAAAACCAAACTCTTCAGAGAAGACTTCACTGCCTTCTCTGCTAAAAAGGATATATTTTCACTTAAAAGCACTAATACAAATAATTCACCTTGACACAAAATCACAGAAAAGGCAAAGGCACTTTCACTTCATTGTGAAATGAATTTGCAGACATCAACAACATACTCTCCCCATCAGGAAGCACCCTCAGCACTTTTATCTTTTGTTAAAGTTCAAGCACTTTGCCCTGTGTTTTTAGGAAAGGTTAATTACCCCCAAATGAAGATTCATGCTATTTCTCCACAGTGCCAACGAGCCCTGGGACAATAAGCAAAAACATACAGTCTGAAGGAGATCAGATGGTCACATAAAACTTCACAAGACAGAAACTGGCATCTTTGCTGCTGAATAAAGTCAGTACTAAGTAACACGGTTGTAATAACAAAAATTGTAGCACACCTCAGGCTTCCGTACGGCTGGAGAATGACATCCATACTGCTTCTCAGAGATGAAGCGTGCTCTCATTCAGGAGCACCAGCAATTCCCTGTTCCGCAACCTACCACAACCATTGTCGCCTCCAGTCATGCAAGTGCTCTGAAAGAGAGGTATTACTCTAATCTCAATACTTCCTCTCTCCTGTGACATTGGTTAGAGTGAATCATCAGTTAATAAACAGTATTTCTTAACTCATGGGTGCAGCATTTCTAACAGCATCGCAGGCACATTTCCCTTTAGCCCGATTCTGGATAACTTATCTACATAAATCCACACAGGAGAGAACACCTGAACAGTAAGAGCTTGTAGCAAACTTACTCCAAAGAACCTGAGCTCCTGATGATCTGTTATGCCGGCACAGGTGCCATGTTTCTCAATGCTCAGTCCAGAAAGCTTGGACCCCTGCTCTTACCTTTCACGTTCAATCTTCCTCTAAACTAGTGTCCAGAGCAGCCTACTCCCTCAGAAAAAAACCTAAACAGATTACTTGACATGCGATTAATAGGATTAGTTCCCGCTGTGGTCAGTCTTTCTGAGCTATGTTCCACTTGCCACAAGCTGATTAGCTGTCTGCTTAAGGAGGAGCTGGGATGAGTTTCCTTCTGACGGCAGTGAAGTGGAGAGGCAGGCACTGACTGTAATAATATGCTGTTTCCTGTCTGCGGCTGAGCTGAGAGGTACTTCCCAACAGAAAAGGGTTTACAGGAGCTCAGGAGTTCAAGCTCCACCTCTTCCAGTGAAGAGCCTTTAGCTACGGAGGAGGGGTCAACAGCATGGCTCCTGGCACTCAACAACGTAATATGACTGAGCTTCACTTCCACTAAAGCATCAGAAAGAAGAAATCAAACTACCCACATCTCTCTCCACAGAGAGGAGCTTTCTCCTCTGGGATCTCAAAGCTATGAATAAGATGGGATGGGAATGAGTGTTGTAATCCATGTCATGTGAATGAGGGTGAAAGTCCACACCACCACTTGCTAGCAAAAACTGGAAAACATTTACAAAAACACCATGTGAGAATCATACTAAAACACAAAATATGTACCTGAAAAGATCTGATGTCCTTCCTAGGCCCTCTCCTGTTGACGACAGGTGTTGTTTATTAGTATTAAAGAACACATATTTCAGATATTTTTTTCCCCTTTAGCTTTATATAAATGCTGCACAAGGCAGGAAAGGGTCAATGAACTGATAAGCTGAAGAACTCCATCAGCTGTGCCAATTGCACTGAAGGCAGCAGGCTTAATTCAGTTGGCACCTTCTAGAAAAGAGCAGATCTTCGGCCAACACACCAACCTGAGGAGTAAGAATTTGTTCACCATACAAACATTCACCAAAATGGGCCTAAGGAGAAGACCCAAAGTCCTTCCAAAGACTCTTGAGGGATAGCTGTGGTGGCAAAGTGTTGGTCTGAGCAACAGACAATAGAGAGATCACCATACAAACATTCACCAAAAAGGGCCTAAGGAGAAGACCCAAAGTCCTTCCAAAGACTCTTGAGAGGATAGCTGTGGTGGCAAAGTGTTGGCCTGAGCAACAGACAATATAGAGAGACTGCTGCCACCCCAAACCTTACAGGCTTCGTAGGGGAGAATGGGCATGCTGGATGGTTCAGGTCCATGACACAAGTAAAGCAGTCATTTTGAGAGAAGTATCTCCAAAAACCAGGCTTCCTGCATGATCCAGAGAAAAAACTATTCCAGGTTTGAAGTATGGAACTCATCCTCATGGCGTATTTTGTTTTAATGCTCCTAAAGCAACTGCAGGCTAATGCATTAGATAGGCACATCAACCAATCAAGTTACTGCAGAATTGCGCTGTCCAAGAAAAAACTGTTCATGGAAACAGCTGAAGTCTCACTGGGAACACCCAATGTGCCCAGTGTGATCCCAAATTATATGCTTTTTAGAAATTACAAGAGGCTTTGAGGGTATGGCTGGGAAAGCTCTGCTCAGAAGTCAGGGTCAGGCTTTGACCTCACCCATCCAATGCTGCTGATCTCTATTTCATAAGGAGTACAAATGTAGGCACACACTGATGGCAAGAATCCAGGCTAAAAGTTGACCACCCTCTTTGAAATAAATGGGTCTGAAGTATGAGGACAACATGGTTATCACTGAGTTTGTAGCACACAAGATCCTCTCTAAGGCCCTGTGAAAGACAGCAGCCCTAGGAAAATCCACTGGTGAGAGATCTGTAAACCCGGTACTAAAGGATGATACACGGAAAGAACCAGTGACTTACAGCCCAGATATCCCAAAAGAATTTACCTTGCAGACAGATGACTTAAAAGGACAGAGATGGCAGAGATGTGACAGAACCAGCAAATATTACATCTACAGTCCTCCTGAGACAAGAGACACCTGGCGTGGGGCTGCTAATGATTTGTTCCCAGAGGCTTCCTGCTAAATAACTCTGCAGCCACGCTGCCTGACCTAAAGGAACAATAGCTAAACATAAAGCTTTTCCTTACACCTCTCGGGGGACAGAGCTGTACAACATCTTAAGCTCAAAGATGCCCCTAGTCACATGCTCCCAGCCCATTCTATAGTCACATATCCATTAACTCCGGGTAGCAGTCCCAAAAACTGTCCCCATTGCAACAGGATACACTCAAATTTATGCAAGATCAACTAAGTAAACAACAGTGGAACCCATATTACACACTCTTCTTTTTAGAGGAAGAGGTCTGCATCTTAATACTAATTTTTCTCTCTCTCCTGCCTGCTGACAGCAAACAAATTAGCTGTCAGACTTACATCCTATGTAAAAGGTTTACTGGCAGTTGTATTTTTTAACCTTATTCCTCTGTTTATGCAACATAACCTTTGTTGGCTCCGTGCTCTGGTTTTCTTCTCTCACGGTGCTGCCTCCCCACGCTCCCCACTGCCCTTTCACCAGTTTCTCCTCTGAGTGGTCACCCCTTATCACCTCTTTGCTTTGGATCCACATTGCTCCTCTAAGTGGTTTATCTAGTGTTTTTGTTTCCCGCCTCCTTTGTTAGTACCTTAAGAGTGTCATTCACCCAACCTGACCTGCAGAATCTAAACATTAAGCAGTACAGATGCCTGGACAGAGGATAAGTTTCCTCAGAAAGAAACCACTCCTTCACAAATCCAAAACTACCAGTCTCCATTGAAGAAAAAACAAAAACAAAAAGAAAATCAGAACACTGAAACTCCAGAATAACTGTCTCTGCTATACAACACCAAATGTTGGATCTTTCCGGTTTAGGATAAAAACTCAAGAGTGAGTCCCACTTATTTGAAACAGGAAAAAAATGCATCTAAGAACTCTGAATTTCAGAAAGGAACCGAGCTGAGGAGATACAGGGAGGATACAGGGTTTTCTTTGAGAGTGCTCTCAAAGAAAACCAAGAGAAAATGGCAAGACTGCAAGGAATCCAAAGCACTGACGGCAGTGATGTGGCAGACCAAACAGCAGCAAGACTAGGCAACCTTCTGATTCTCTAAGTATTTTTATAGCTCATGGTAAACCACAGTCAAACCCCTCTGTAAGCCATGATAGACAGAGTAGACAGAAATCAAGAGGAGAGATGCTTTTCCTGAAGTTTACCTGAGCCTCATGATACAATGATCAGCTGGAGACAGTGCAAACTGTATCTGCTACTTGAGTGTCAAAGTCATCCTATACTCTTTAGCCCCTGGGAAAGGCAGGGATTGGCAGAGCCTGATACTATAGTCATGGAAGTAACTCGTCACTGTTGGACTCAGATGGGGCAATCTGAGAGAGCAAACACACTATTCCCTCCTATCCCGACATTCAGTGTCTCTGACGGAGATTAGATCTCTCCCAACTATAATAATAAGTAAAACAGTAACAGTACACTTGCTTACCTGAAAAATCAGCCTTTACGTACATATGGGAAAACTGAAGCAAGACCCAAGAGAAAATGCTTTATTAACAGGTAAGTAACTTCACATTCTTGAAAATGTATCCCCTACTGAAATCATTGCAGAATCCTTCTCTCTATGCACACACACTGACACCTGATATCAGACTCAGACCCACCTTACTATCAGACCCAGACAGACCTCCTACTTGTCCAATTATCAATGCAGACAGTATTTTCAAACTTTGAGATGGCGCTGGGGTTTCATCTGGGCATAGGGTGGATCCCATAGCTGCTTTGCTCAGGCAAAGAAAAAAGCTACAGCTACATAATAGAAACATCCTTTGCTAGATGTTGAAAGCAGCACGTCATTACTGCTGCACAAGGCATACTGCTCAGTCTTGGTGACCACCAGCAGGTCACCATCCTGCAGGATCAGCTTCCTCCCTCCACCTGGATTGCTCCCCTCTTCACCTTGCCTGAGACCAACACTGCCTCCTTCTCCACACCCTTCTCTCTCCTCCCTTTTGAGCCCTTCGGAGGCTGCACGGAGGTTATTGCTGCCAGCCAACTCCAAAGCTCACACTGCTGCTTGACTCTCGCCCTGCATGGCTGCTGTCTATAGCTTTTTTCTGCACACCAGGTGTTTCCCCCAAAATGGAGCTGGGAGAACACCTGCACCTCAGAAATACAATCATTTTTTCTGCTAGTTATTAAGCCTGGAGAAAACGAAGCAGTGACACCACCACGTTTCCAGACTGCAAATACTTAGTACATCTAACAAGTGTCCTAAACCAATTCCACAGTCACTTCTGTGCGACTTTTTTTTGTTCTTCCTTTTGCTTTGCCACTATATATAGTGTGTATATACAAACACACATACAGCCACATGTAAATAAAGTCAGAGAAAGAGGTTTACATATTTTAAGGCCTGAAGGGAAAACTAAATTCCTTTAGCAAGATCTCCAGCATAAACATCAGCATCACCCCTAACTCCCTCAGCAGAACAGATTTTTCTGTCCTACTGTGTAAATGGATTCTATCAAACCCTCCTAGCTTATAGGTAAGAAAATCCCTGAATGCAAAGTTTTAGCACCATACGTAGTGACCCAAGGTATTTCCCATGTACGTGGAGATGAGTTATGATTGCTGTAAGGAAAAATAAGTTTGTAATTTTTTAATATTTTTTTTAGTGAAAGAGGCTGTGAAGATTGTTCAGATGTTTTTAAACTTTGCAAAAGAGAAGGGATGTGGGGGAAAGATCCAAGAAGAATAGAAAACAACGCAAAAAATCCTACCGTGAAACTGTTGTTGACATTCTTAGTGCTGGATTCTGCCACACTGGCATCTGTCAGATCCACCTCATCAAAAATAATGGACTGGAAAGAAAAAATCCAAAACCCCAATGAATTATTAAATCCAATGTATAACCAACAGACCCAAAGGGACATGCCTGTATGTCTGTCTAGCACACTCCATCACAGCCTTTTGTGATCTGAAGGAAAGGACCAGCACCAACAACATGAAGGACTTGGAAGTCTAGTTCCATACAGTGGTGCTCACACTTGCCTGTCTTCAGTCAGTGAATGCAATGACTTTATTTTTATTAAGGGATTATTTTAAAAGAAAAATTGTAGGCTTTGGTCTTGTGAAAGGAGACAGATTTATATCTAGTTGACTATCAATGTACTAAACCAGATGCATGGCAGCTCTGATGTGTTAAATTCTAGCCCTGCTTGTCTCCTCCATTTCCTCTTTTCATTCATATTTTCTCCCTTGTTTTTCAGCTTCTATCGATTCAGAGCTCGTTCCCTATTAAAATGCACCAAGGGGGAAAAAACTGTGGAAAAAACAGTATCACATGATGCTTTACTTAAAAATCAAGGATTTCCAAGTGTGAGGCAAAACACAGGGATCTTCTAGTAGCTACAAAACCTGAAGACAGGTGCTTTCAGAGCACGTGCTCTTTTCTCTACTGAGGGCTGTCTTCTCACAGACACCCATCTGCCTCCAAAAGCTCCACCACTGACTTTCTTCCCTTGGGTTCACATGTATTGTCAAGACCTTACCTTAGCAGTTTTTGCATAGTAGAGTGTTCGTCCTCGCAGCTTAAAGTACCGTCTCTTCCAGCGCTGGAAGGAGCTGGTCTGTTTCATCAGCATCCCCTCTTTTATGATAGTCTACAAAACAAGGAGGGGAGAGGGGTGAAGCATATATTTTACTTAGAGGCATCTTTTATGCTCTGCCACTATATACCCGTACCAAAAAAGGCTGGAGTTTGAGATCAATAATCTTAGTGCCCTCTGCTGGAAGTGCTTAACAAATTCATTCAACATAAGCGAGCAAACTTAACAAGATTAAACCGTCACAATGCATAATCCACACTGGGGTGCGGTTTTATCCTTGTCTCCAGTGCTATCACGATACCAAAAAAGATAACTTATGACTGAATGAGCATTTCGAAGTTAACAATGACTCAGGGAGCATAACAGTTAAACTCACTGAGGTCAGATTTCAGTCGCGGGTTAATTGTGCCTTTCATTTAATTGACATTTGATTACAAGCACATACACACCACAGCATATCTGTCCCTATCTCCAGTTCTGCCTTGTGAAATTAGCAGCATCTACCTGGCACAGAGCTGGCAAGCTGCAGGCCCAGAGGATGAAGAGTGAAACTAGAGCGAAGAAGGAGCTATATCCAACTTCAGCATTTGGTATTCTTCAGATAGTCTTGGCCCTGCCTCAGTACTCTCTGGCTGGCTGCCATTTCCCAGGGCTGGAGTGCCAAAACTGTCTACGCACACTGCCTTTTTTTTTTTTTTTTTAACTGCTTTATAACTAGATTGACATACCAGCATACACAATCCCATATGCTCACTCACATACTATGCATACATAGGGGTATGTATTTAATCCACATGCACTTCATTCTACTTCGTCGAATACATTTGATTCCTTCACTGAGGACAGATTTTGAATACCAACAGCTACATGAAAATAATCTCCAAAACTGCAGCTTAGAAAGACAAAGGCAGAAAAGTCATAGCTGAGGGTTCAGCCCCAAATTAGTGATAGAAGGTATTGCCTAGGAACTGCAAACGGTGCTACGTCATGCCTCAGTACCACGAGAAACCAACTTCTCTCCCCAAGAAACGGCCCCCAGGAACCCATTTCTTGCTCACAGAGCCCAATGCAATAAACACACAGTTAAAACACAGGAAACAAATGGTCTGACAATCTTGTAAGACAGGTTATTCTGTATCTTGATGCCAGGAAAACGACACAGCTTTAACATACCAGAGGTCTCAGTGTAACTTGGGTTTGTAACAGTCAGGTCACCAATGAGTATCAATTAATTCACAAACACAGTGTTAAATGTACACTGCCAGGCTACTACAGAGCACAAAATAAATACTCTTACGGATCCACAGGGTTTAGTTCGTTTTAGAAATCCTTTCCAGGGCACTAAACTTGCTTTTAAAATGCTATATATATTTCTAATGCGGGTCTTTCCTTTTTGAAACAGCTGCAAATTTTAATACTTTCCACACACACTGGCCCTTGCCAAGCTCAAAGTTTCCTCAAAAAGCACTTGGAAAAAAATGCTGACTATAAGAAGAAACATCCATCTGACAATACATGCTTCTCTCTTGCTAGATTGAGCCATCCTCAAACTGGCCTGAGAGATCATAGGGCCTGGACCACCATGGTGATGCCTCTACTCACAACAAATTTTTTTTGGGCTCCCACATACCCCCAGATCTGAAAGAGAGCTGCCAGCCACAGGAGCCACTATATGCCTTCCTCACTGTGCTGGGAAAGAGAAAAGGGTGAGAGCTCCCCTATCTCCTCCAAAAGAAACATCATCTACCTTGGAGCCTGGGACCTGGCCGACTCAGAGGCTAGCGAACCCCAAATCTAACCGTCTCCCCATGTTCTGTTTCACAAAGCCACCTGCTCACTGGCAGAAATACCTGTCAGTGCTCAGGCAAATACCAACTTAGTGTGCCTGGTTCAACCAGGAATTGCCAAACTCCGCGGTATTTCCAGCAGAATGAAAAGAGATAATGAAAATGCACGATCGAAGACTAAGCTCTTCTCAAAAAATGGCCATCTCCCACATCAGCTCCCCACAACTCTGAAGCGGTAGCTGAAAGACATCTTAGCACTCGTTTTCCACAAGTCACAGCAGGGACACAGCAGTAGGAATACACTCTAAGAAGCCACAAGGCATCTGGGAGCGGCTTTAGGGTCCAGAAGTTAAACACACTATAGCGATACCCAGAAACAAGATGTTAAACTAACCTAGAGCTGGTGCTACGCAAAGAATCTGAAACTCAGCCATGATCTTAATCTGAAGCTTCAGCTAAGAGAAAATGGAGTTCAAAGACTGACCCAACAGCATCCCTTGCTGAAACGACCCTGAAGGAGAGGCCAGAGCTGAAGGCACTCGTCTGGAACTGGGAAAGGTGTATTCAAGCTCCTACTCTGCCACGGACTTTTTACGAGATCCCAATAAAGCAATTTTCACTCTGCGTGTCTCCATCTCCCATCTGCCAAGTGGAACAAACAGCACTGCCAAACTCTGCGGAGTCCTACTAGAATATATACATATATGTCTATCTGATGAGTTACTTTAACCTCCAGCACCTAAGTATCAAAGAGAAATGTAAAGCAACAGCATCTAAATTATCATGCTAAAGAAATCACACATTTCTGCAGTTCACTTTCTATAGGGAAGAAAATGGGAAAGTGGCAAGTTTTCCAGATTAAGACAGAAACATGGAGTGATCGTTTGCATTCCTTGGACAAAACCACTAATAATTAAAAAATGAGAGAGAGAAAGTAGCTACTGAACTCTGCAAGTCAGAGAGGAATTAAAAATCCTGGGGAAGACTCCCAGGATGCAAAGCCCAAACATATCAAGTCAGCCAGGAGTCTGATCAAAAAATAGAAACTTGCAGAAGATTTCAGAGCTCTGTTGCTACGCTTATTCACAGATATGCTTGAACTGGGGTCAGCCAGAGCCCCGCGCTCCCCAAGCTCGGTCAGCGGCACTCTGGCTGCTCAAACTCTTGCCCAGCCCACCAGAACAGTAACTCGCAGCAAAACAACGCCTCTGCTTTCCCTCAGCTCCCACAGCTCCCGCCTGCCACGCTCGGCTCCCGAGTGCCGCGCATCAGGCGGCTCCCCTCACCTCGGCAGGGCTCACTCACCTCTGCACAAGTCGTGCATTCCTCCATTCCTCTTTTAAACAGAACCCTCTTTTTTTTTTTAACCAAAAGGCAACAATCCCAGAGGTCACCTTGCCCCTCCCTAAGTAGCAGTTTATGTCATTTGCCAGCCTCTATCTATAGAAAACCTCACAGCTACATAACTCAGACATGAAAGGCCAGTGAGAAGCGAGCTCTCGCATGCACGCACTGCTCAGAGAAAACAAGCCTCTGGTTCAGAGCTGCCCATCTCTGCACGAGAGCGGCTGTTCTATTTATAGGCACACAGCTCAGTAAAGAGCTTGGTGGGTTTGGGCGGAAAGGGCTGGAGATAAGATCAAGATGACTTTATAAAATGATTCAGACATTGCTGCCTTTCTCCTCCTCTATTTTAATTTTACAGCCAAAGGACTTGCTACTTGCAGAGGAATGCAGCTGAAGAAAATTAACTGGGGAAAGGACCTGACAGCAAAGTGACATCGAATTAAATAGAAGGGGGGAGCTGAACAGTCATTTCTGCTCACCAGCTTCTCTGTAGCTTTTTTAATTGAAGATCTACTCTGATCAGACTACTAGCCATACTAGTAATTCATTACGACAAAAGTGAAATTACTTCTCCCATAACAAAAAAAGAGAGCTAATCTATTCTTAGTGTCATATATTGGATCCTATGGGAAAAGCGACTGCCCTGAAACATCATGAGGTATGATTACATGCTTCCTATCAAGGATAAATAGAAAAATCATTTCTGATGGAACTATCCAGACTGCTTTCTGTCCAACTGAGCTTCTCTCCAGCGTCCTGTGGCATGGCGCTCCATGGGCAGACAACACTGAAAAAATGAAGTATCTTCTCGGATCAAGCCTAAAATGATGTGCTACTAGTTTCAACGGTGACCCCCTTTTATCATATTACAAGACAGTGTGAAAAAGGTTACTGAACAAACTGACAATTTAAAGCACACTGCGCATAGCAGAGAGTCTTAAGCATCTCTGCAAAGAACACGATTAGACAGCTGAAAGGCAGGGCCTAGGAAATTTCCAGCATTTCACTATTTATCTCTGGCCTTGAAGAAAAGCGACTTCCTGCAGAAGAAAATTCAGTTCACGGCGAGCAATACACAACCCTCCCCCCAACTCATCCCCTTTTAAAACTTGATATTTAGGAAGAGAAATAATACGTTCTCAGATTTCTTCTATCAAAACGAGTGCGGGGTTTAGGTCTAATCCTGAACTGATTAAAAGAAAAGTTTTGCCACTGACCTCAACGGGAATGGTTTAGAACAACTCAGAGGACTTAAATTAAGGACTTAAAGACAGGGAGAGCCTTGTGCTTTAATGCTTCCCCTTCACACAGTCCCACCTTGTAAGAACAAGAAGCCAAATGGTTAACAGTAGTCATTCACAAAACCAGCAAGACACGGCCGTATTTTCTGCAGCATTACTTGTCTGAGGTGTCTCTGTATCCAGTAACCCACATCAGGAGATCAGAGCGCCAGCCTACACAGATGAAATGCTTTCTATACTGATAACATGAAAGATTCTAGTAAAAAGTTAAGAACGATCACGTCAGATTTCAGCTGCTTTCAGAGTGCACCCCTTTTTCTCCTGCTCACTACATGAAACGCAGGAGTAGCCCATCCTTTCCTGAAGCTTAAGCCTCTTGCCCCATTTGGAAGTAGGGCCCTTGATACAACTAATTTCCTAATCTGGAAAACAAGATCCTATTAGCCAGACTGAAGGCAACTATCAACTGTACCCAGCTGTCAGGCTGGCAAGTGTCCTTTGGCACAGGGAGGCTCCAAACTGTGTTCGATATAGACAGAGGAAGAACAATACAACCTACTTTACAGCTGAGATCATGACATATTCTTAGGGGCAGTTATTCAGCGCAGCATATCTGAAACAAGAATTTTGCTCCACTGGTATTTCTTTCCAATGCAGAAAAAGAACTATATACAAGGTGAAAGCAAAATCATTCAAAACTATCTCAACAGCAACTAAAGAATCCCAAATACCAAAGCCCTCAACATCTGGATTTCTCTGTTTTCCATGTGTCTTCAGTATGTAAAAACTTCAGGGCACAGACTGTTTTTATTTGTATGTACTACAAAACTTTGAGCAGGGTGCTGAGGCCAAACAACAAATAACTGACTAAAGAAAGCACCAAATGCACAGAGAAGGAGAAAACAAAATGAAAAAGCATATGCGGAACTGACAGGCTATCTTTACATATGCTTACTAAGGAATTTTACAGGCAGTTGATCCCCAGGGACCAAGCAACCTCATCTAGTCACTGACTTCAGGTAAGCTGTGGCAAAAAAGACGGGAGTAGATCTGCAGTCACTTAAACATGGTCAGATAGTCTTGCCATGCTAGGGCAGGTACAAATCTGGAGTGCTGTACCTTGTTGTGGGTAAAACAGTCTTAGTAGCTGGCTCCATAAGAGCTCTTTGTGGTCATAAATACGGCACTAATAATTATTGAGAAATAAAATGAAATACAGTAAATCTGACAAAGAAACTACAGGAATAAATCTAACCAACCCCGTAGAATAAGACATGAAAGGTCAAAAGGCTAGGGGTTAACAAGCTAATCCGAGAGCAACATCCTTCCACCAGACAGTGGTCACACCCTGCAAATTAACTCCAGGAAGCTTGGAGGGAAGAAATCTGGATCTCTAAAGCAGTTCTAAGTATGGGACACACAAAGAGCTATACAGTTCTATAGGGGAGCACAAGGAATTTACAGGTTGCATAGTCCTGTTTGGGAATTCTACATAAAATGCACTTGGCTCTTGCAAAATTGAAAAATGCATTAAGATTTCTTCCACTGGTATGAAAAGGACAAGCCATTATCTGAACTCACTGCAACAAAAGGACTCCAGAAGAGGGGAAAAAAGAAAAGAAAATCCGAGGTCAGGCGCAGGAATCAAATGTCAAAATAGAAGCTAGGGCTGTGAGTCAACGATCCAGTAAGAGAAGCCGAGCTCTCCACTAATGAAGGGGGTACTGTTTAGGCTTTTAGTGTACATTGTTTAACACCATTCTGTTTTAATAACCTATGCTTTATAAACTGGGAGGCAGCGATGTCAGGTTACAGCACAGACCTCTACATAACCACATGGGAGCCTGCAAAATCTCCCCTAACGACCACCCTCCCAATCCTCCCTCTTTTCTAACCTCCAGCTCTGCCGCATTAGTTGAACTCTGCATACCCAGTAAAAGACTAGGGGCAAGCTCGGCCGACAGCTCTCGGTACAGCCTCTCTGCAACTACTAAGACAAACAGAACTCGGAGCAGCGTGCAGCGATCCGTCAATAGTGTAGCTGAGATGTCACTGCAATAGGAAATGCAAGCTTATTCTCCGGATCAGCAGTGAAAAACAGGAGTTTGTATCAAATAAAGTACTGAAACCGGGCTTGAGTTAGAATCTGCCTCGGCACAGATAAGCAAATGTTGAAACACCTCTTTCTTTATTAGTTAATGCTGCAGCCGGTAAACAAAGAGTAGGTCTTTGAACCAGCTTCTTTTCAATACCACGTTCAGCTGCTACTATTGTGAATGATTCTCTTCTAAAAGGGATGAGCACTGAAGTGAACAAATTAACAAAGAAGAATAAATTTGAAAGCACGCAGAAAGGTTACACGTATATGGGAAAGGAAATAAAACATACCAGCATATCATCACGCAGCTCCCTAGTAAAATAAGCTCCGTTAGAGAGCTCCAAGCGAAGTACTTAAAATAGATGAATACTCTGGTCAGCTACTTAGAAGAGAGAATGAAAAACACACCAGTACACTCTGATTCAGGATGAGTTAGTAGCTGGACAACTCCTGGCACGCTAACTGCTTAAGCCCTCAGTATGCTTTCCATAGGCTCCAGGCATCCTTCCCAAACACATTTATCAAAAGAGGGGAATTGAGCATGAAGCTCAAGTCATCCCAGCAAACTATAACAAAGCTGGAAGATAAGGGCTCAGATCCATCCACAGAGATAACCAAAGCCAACAAAGCAACAGTTTAAAAACTACCTGAAAACTTTGGAATGGAGTAAAATTTTAAAGGGTACTAATTAAACATGAACTTTATACATTTAAGGACAAAAATGAAAAATATGCTGTTATTTTCTCTACCATCTTAAATTACACAGACAACTACATCCCTTCCTTAAGGCATTCCCCCCTCCCCACAAAAAATGTCAAAACACATTACCTGCTGTGAAACCTTCAGCTCTGAGATATGCCTGTCACACAGCCACGTACCAGCACCACAGAATCCCCTGTATTAACTCAGAAGCACACTGCTCTGCTGCTGAAAGGCAGCCATACAACCTCATTATGAATCACAGTGTTGAACGCAGAACCCTCTAATGCTACAGCCTGTAACACTAGAGCTTAAATAACACTTTTATTCACTCAGAGAGAGCCAAGCTATTACCAAAGAGCGCTGTTGCCCATCTAAGCCCACCCATCCCCTCCACCAGCAGGTAGAATGAGCCATGCACTTACCATAGCGGCATGTCAGGGCCATTTGATATAAGAGTATCAGGCTGGGAAGGCGCGATTGGTGCTACCACAACAGTAGCAAACGTAAGGGAAAGCACATCCAGAATACAGCTGCGGATCTCATCCTCGCAATCATAACCACCCCATCCTTCCCATACTGCTAAATGTCATGGAGATCTTGGCCAAGTAGGAAGGAAAAGCCAGCAGAAAGTACTGGTATGAGAACTTCAGGACACGGGAAAGTGAAATTTATACCTTGAGGAAGAAAACTGAATCCTTTCCCCTTGTGTCGAGGAGGCTGAGAGAACGACAGCTTCCTCCCACTGTGTCTGGATTCCCATCAACTCTGCTACTGAATTCTGCAAGGAGCCTTATTTGGTAGTGGCTGGTAGATGTAGGGCCAAATCCTGATCCTTTTACTCCAAATGGTATTCCAACGGGATTACACTGTTGAGAGCAGAAAGCAGCTTTTGGCCTTTGGCCATTTAATTAATACTTAAGGTATCTTAGAATTTATTTTTATCTCATCTGTAACAATTGTCATTATCAGATTTTCCATATTTATGTATTAAACAACCTGTGCTTTTAAGTTTTTTTTTCCTTATCCATTTAACATAGCTTTTAAAGGATACTCCAAAGTTTTCAATTTGTTTTTCCATTTTCCCTGTTTTAATGTCCTGCAAATACCTTTGACCATGCCAAGACATCTTGATCAGCACCAGCAACAACAAGGAAGATTAGCACAGCCCTGGGAACACCGTTTTGCTAACTTTCAGCTAAACAGAACAGAAGGGGCTGGCGTGAGTTCCCAGAATACTGATTTTTAATAAAATTTCAGTGATAGATTTACACGTTCTAAAAGAGTGCTCTGACCTGCCTCAGCAGAGAGCAGTTTGAAAAGCAAGCACCACGCCCTCCCTCTTTTATCAGCCACACTTCTGTCTTTGAAGAACCAGCGAAGGTGGCTGTCCCACGGGTCAAGACATTACCCCAGAGTTTGCAACACCTGCCTCAGTTCCCAGCTCCCCTGGGGGTGCCCCGTGTGATTTTGTGCATTTGATACAAGAAGTGTGTATCTCAATTCCCCGTATGGGAAATTGAGGTGGTATCACCTCTCCCCACTAGAATATTACATGGCTAAATTTACTAAAACTTACAAGACTCAAATACAATGTGCTTGATGCAAACATTATGCAATCGAGACGGCGTTTCCTTTTTCAAAAAAAGCAAACCACAACATCAGAATAGGTATCAGATGTAAGACTTCCCAACTTAGCAATGAGACTGTGAGGAAATAAAAAGATTTCCTCTAAACCCAAATGAAGTAATACCATATTAATCAATTACCTAACTCAGCAGTGGTAATCCTTAAGCCAGGCAAGCCACCTTTTTCCTCTCTGGGTGAAAGGAGGGCAGCAGGGTTTGGACCTCCTCCTCTGTATAACCGCTTTACTGTCCACGTATAGCCGAGGGACTGCAGACAGTAAGCGCCATACCCTGTGGAAGCACTGGACTGCTTCTGCGGAGGTGCAGCACTACTGAACCGGGCATGCACAATAAGCTCACTGCTTTCCGGAGTGGTGTACATAAAGCTTGCGAGAAGGGACCACAAAAGATGGCAGCTGATGTGGATCACTGCTGCTGCCTCAGCTATTTGTCTGCCTGAAGCTGAACTGTCCCTGGATAATTGTCCCGCAGGGCTGCAGAACCAAACAGAAGCATGTTCTTTCTTCAAGAGACACGTACATAAATTCTAAGTGAAACAAGAAGCAATAACCACTTAGTGGGGAAAAAGCAGGGAACAAATGGTTTAAGTGGACAGTTAATAAAAATTCCTTTAAAAAATGGTTTGTGCATTTGAAACCTTGAAAAAACATATTCAAAGAGGAAGGTGCTTTTCACTTGGACAGTATTTTGCCCTGAAATTTCTGATGCTGCTGTGACACTATCTAGTGTAAACCTTGAGCTTTGAAGGAAATAGGGAATACAAAAACCTCTCTTTATCTCACTTCTGCTTTCTCTTAAGTATACAGGTGTATCTGCTATTTTAGAAAGAATCACATTGGATTTGTAATTAAAGAAGGTAAAGTTATGCAGTGTCTTACATGGTATACTGGATTTTCTAATGAGGTAATCTGGAGATAGCCATTTTACAGTTTTCATTTATAGTTTTAATTTATAATCCAGTACTCCTCCAAAGCAAAATATCAATTATTTTTTTGTAACAACAGGTTTTGCGTAGGGGAAAATACTCTAAATATTTAACTTAGTTTTATTTAAAAAAAGAAAAAAACCCTTTAATACCCATTTTATTTTGTCTCTAATTTTATTTGAGAGAACAATTATTAGCCTGGCAATGTACTTTTTAGCAATGTGGTCTAAGTAAATCCATGTTCTCAAAACATGCAAAAGTTTAATGTTAGCTCTTTAGTTCCTGGAACCTGAACTATAGTTAGAAGGAACGAGAAAAGCTACAAGTGTGTGTGGTTTTGTGCTTTGTTTTGTGTTTTTTTTTTTTTTTTAAAAGGAAGTAACAGCTGTTGCTTTCACATAGCATCCAAAACTCTCCAGCAGCGAGGCAAACTTACAGTACACCAGTGGTAACACAGCGCTGGGAGGCTTCCCAAATTTTGTCAGAGCAGATGAGTCTGAAGAGCACGCAAAGCATAACAGATTGAATTAAGGGACAGAAACATTCTTACAGCCATGTACCGTGGCCTAAAATCCTACCTTTTTCCTTAGTGCTCAGAGAAGGAACTAGTCTGTTCGTGGTGTTAATCCAATAAGATTCATGTCCTTAAAACCTGCGGTCAAGATGTTCAGTTTCAATTCAATCACAAGAACTTTGCTTTTGCATCAATTATCTCTTTTTAAGTGAAGAGTTCCCAGTTTCTACCTGGACTAAAGCATGAGCCACTACAATTTAAAACATACGAAGCTCCTAAAACGTCCTCTTTTAGACACCCTGTTAGAATGCAGCATAACAAAACCAGACAGACATTTTAATATGTTTTAGTGGAAGATGCCACAGACAGAATATGAATTAAGCCATGAATTCCTGAAAATTCCCTCCTCATTTGCTGCATATTTCTTTTACATTGTCTCTTTACTGAAATGCATTGCTTCTTATCATAATACTTCTTTCAATACTTGTATCAAACTATTAAACTTCTCCATTTTCTCACTCTAATCTCATCTCAGAAAACCTTAAAACATTTGCCCTCCAGAAATAAAAATAACACTTCTTTACCGATAAAAAAGACATTTTATCTATTAGGCAATACAAGAAGAAACAAAATGAGCTTTCTTCAGTTGCTCACGCTGCCTACCATATGTTTGAGAACTCAGTTTAGTCTGCTCTGGAAACCTGTACAAAAATGAGGAGAAACATTTTGCTTCCTCCTGTTTTTTCTTGCCTGTACGCTTCAGGGTGGCTCCCAGACCTCAAAGCTACTAATCAGAAAGAGAATCACAACCTCCCATAGTGCGAAAGTTATCTATACCACAGACTGCTACACAGCACAGAAATTGGAAACTTGCTAGTTCACACTAGCGATTCTGAACCAAGTCTGTCCACCACAGCATAAAGCTTGGTACCAGTTAATTTATCCTGCTTTTCATTGTATAAATTAATCTGACATCTCTCTGCTACTGGAGCTAGACAGGTTCCAATATCCCAAAAAGTCTGGAAAGCTGCTCGCTCTGATTGCAACTCTGTTGAAATATATACTGCAAACTTGCCTTAAAAAGTTCAAGGCAATGATAAATGGTTATAAAACCTAAAATATTACAGAGAAAATGCTCATAAAAGTAAACAAAAGTTAGATTGAATTAGTCTAAACAAGAAGTCCTCCTGATGCCACCCAAGGACGTTGCTGAAATCCTGTCTGGTAAACAAACCGAGATCTCAACATACCAAAGCTGGCACGCTGGAAATCACACCTAACTGATGAATGAAATGAAAAGATGGCCTATTCATCCACTCTCCTGCTTTCTGATGATTGTAATGCGATGCTTGCAATGAAAGGTCAAGTACAAAGAAGAAGGGCAGTTTACTGTCAGAGCCCATAAAAGGTGCAGTGCTCCTGTTTCACGCCCTCATCTCCCAGGACCACTGTTGATACTACTGTGTCTTCATCCACGCCAGGTGACAACTGAGATGATATTATCACTTCAGCTGATTCCAGCTGAGTCCTCGACACTGGTTAGAAGGTGGGAGAGAGGCTCATGCTGTTGCCTCTCCTCACACACATCATCCTTCTCTTTATTTTATTTCATCTCTTTCCTAATTCCCATCCGTTCAAAAATACTTTATCTTAGTTGACCAACAGTTTCTCTAGCTGCACCAATGCTAGCTTGAGACCAGGAGAGGGGCTAAAAGCAGTGTACTATGAAGCTTGATGCTGGTACAAGTCTGACAGGTCTCAAAATGGCTGATCAAGCACTCTATGCAGCCTCTACTTCTTTGCCAGCTGAGACAACAGCAGTTACACTACCAGCTATACCTGATCGTAACGAGGTTTTCTTCTTTCCCCAGAATAATAATCAGTAAGAGACTGCTAAACATATTTCTCTTATACCTTGTTCTCTTCCTCAAAAATTCTTTCTAGCTAAAAACAAATAAGTACATTAAAACATAGTACTTCACTTTCCAAACACTTAGCTTTCCATTCCCCCTTCCCCTGCCCTGTATCTTCACAAGGGACCCATAGATGTTAGCTATGATTTGCCTTCAGACATTGCATGTCAAAGTCACAGTACCTATACATCCAACAATTCTATTTGCCCCACAGTATCACCACACCAACGTATTTCAGTCAAATGCAGTTGGGCAACCTGTGGGCTCAGAAACAAGTTCAGTGAAGTTTTATGGTCTTGTAAGCAAGCAGCTTTATTTTACAGCGTTTCTTGGTAAAACAGATGACAGGACCAGAGGAAGGAAAACATATCTTCAAAGTGTTTGTGACTGTAACAAACAAGTAAATTTAGAGGAGCTCCATGGCTACAGCAGACTTCGCACTCAAGCTGTGATAACAGTAAGCTTCCATGATGATTTAACTGTACTTACAGGCATGGTCTTGAGCTAACTACAGCAAAAGATGTGGTTAGAAGAGATTTATACCCTCAGGGCACAGTAAAAGTCTGCCTGCATCTCTTACTGTCACTCTGATGGACCTGTCCAACAGCTTCTACAGCTCACAGTATTCTGCTCTCTGTCATTCAGTAGACAAATTCAAAATTAGGTCTGCCTTTACAGAGGAAGCAAGCTTCTCAAAGTCTCATCAGAACTATGATTACTCACAAAGTTGTCTTTGCTCCTTGCCCTCAGGGCAAGGAAAAAGTACACACGCAGCAGCATGCAGAAAAGATGATGACGAAACAAAAAGACATCAACAAGCAACAGAACAAATCAACCCTTGATATCATAATACCTGGGCTTACTTGGAAAATTTGACACTGTTTAGTTGAAGGTCTTCTGCAGATTAACACACAGGAGGCTTAATAGCTGTAGACAATATCTGTTTATAATCCCTGTTCTTAACATGTTTATGTTCCCGTAGTACAAGTGGCTAGTTTAGGCTTTTTCCAGCCATGCTGACGCAGGAAGTGATGTAAAACAGGACAAATGATTAAGTAAGGACATGGGGACATGTTCTGCTATATTCAAACAACAGTAAAATCCAAAGCACCTTTTACCTTAGCATCTCTAACACCCTGCTGTAAGCAAGAGTTCCCACTCTAGCACTGAGAAAGTCAATGTCCTCGCTCTTATCACAGACACCACCACGTAGATATTAAAGTCTGACTATGGCATCCTTCCTCCCTTCTCACATGGGACCCCAGCCACAAGTGGTATTAAGAAATCACAAGGTTCATCCAATCTCCAGCAAGACAAATTTCTGAAATTCAGCACCCTGTGTTTGGGAAAAGATCTCAAAAAGATCTCTTATTTTTTTCATAGCAGATTAACAGACTAGATCAGGTCACCTGGTGCTACAGCACAGCTGAGATCTGCTTGATACACTGAACATCAACCCATTTAGAAGGCTTCACCGTTTCCTGTTGTGGCCGAAAGAACCATCTCACTCTGACAGCCCAGACCCTCAGTGTCTTAACTCTGAAGTGAGTGACAGTGTCAGCAGCGCTTTGCAGATGGAGGAAGCGGCCCCGCCATGCATCACGAAGTGAGCACACGGTCCTCACGTACTTTGTCACGCGGGTTTTCGGAACTGGGACCAACGTAGCAAAACGATGACAAGCAGCAGAATGGTGATACGTTATGTGTTTGAAAGCAGGGCAAACTAGCCAGCAGAAAAAAAGATCCCTATGAATAATGCTTCAGACACCGCGTCATGCAGAGACATTTACTTTCCTTCGCTATGAATACAAGATAAGCAACACTGAGCTAGCAGCATCAGCACCGAGCAAGCCTCCTGCATCCACGCAGCACCAACCGTGCTCGCCCATGCTTAGAGACAACAGGAAGGTGATGGCAGAAGAATAACTAACCTGGTATTTCGAAGCAGAAACATACCACACAACAATCCAAGAGTTATACGGGACTTTAATGGCTACAAAGAAAAATCATGCAGCTATAGTAAAAATAGTACAGAAGAGGGCAACTCCCTATGGGTGGTTCCTGGCCTAAGGCTGAAGGAAATCTTCGCATCTTCTCTTACAGTAACAATACAGAGGAACTACAGTCGTAGTTGTAGTTGCAGAATACTGTTACTGTCCCTAAAAATGGCATTATTGTTCCAGAACCAGACACAGAGGGGTAAAATCTTACTGGGCCAAGAGAATCGGGGTGGAAAGGATTGTTACCTGACCAGGTAGGCGAAGCAGGACAGAAAAAGCTGCGAACAAAGACCAACCAGCCATAAGATCACTGTTTGACCAGACAGGAGGCTAAACACAGCTGTATGGCTACAGAAAGGAAAAATAACACAGTACAAGATGGGGAACATTGGGACGCAACCATGAAAAGGATGGGAATATGCTGAGGGCGGCACACACTGACTGTAGGGGATAATAGCAGGGGCTGCACCTTTCAGAGCACAGGGCTCTGAATATGAGACAATGACTTGTGCCATGTTCAACAGGGCCACAGAAAGGGGGTTTAGGAAGGTGATAATGGGGGAGGACACAATATGACTGGGAGATACGGCTATGCAGGGGTCCTCAGGGAAGGCATAGAGAGGTGAGGAGGGAACCCCTGGCAACTCCGATTGGGGAAAAAAGGGGAGAAAAGGGGAGATACAGCTCCAGGGGGTGGAGAAGGACAGGATGGCCTTAGAGCTCCAATATCAGATAACGGGGGGCAGCGCTGGGGGGACAGGAGCTCAAATCTGACTTCCATGACTCCAAGAAAATATTACAGGGGGAGAGAGTAAGGAATGAAAGAGGTGAGACAGGGTCCTGCTGAGCCTGGCCACACTGATCACAGTTATGATAGAGAAGCTCCCTAGCAGGTCTGAACCTGGGCACTGGGAAGAAGGTGGTCTAAGCTGGGCTACCGGGGAGGGTGAATTGGGAAGATTCCTACATGGCTTCAGAGAGGCACTTTGGGGATGGTACCTGCTGGGTGGTTGGGGGCAATTCCAGGAGCTCCTAGGGACAACTAGGGGGTCGTTAGCAGACCCTGAAGGGCATTTAGGGGGCAGCTGTTGACAGGCACTTGAGAAACAGTTTGTTATTGGGAATCTTTGAAGAGCATTTAGGGTTTTGCAAGTCCATGAAAAGCTGTTGGGGGGGGTGTTGTTAGCAGGTCTCTGAGGGGTAGTTTGGGGGTCGCCGGCACGTCCTGGAGAGGTGGTTTGGGGGGTGGTGGTGGTGGTGTGTGTGGAATCTCCTGGAAGTCCCTAAGGGGCGGTTGGGGAGGGGTGTCGCGGAAATCGCCAAGTCCCTGAGGGGCGG